>NW_020170482.1:137066-156537 GCF_000524195.1 Echinococcus granulosus
AATTTCCATGTCTACGACTTTAACTCCTTGCCTTTCGGTCCAGTCGGTCTGTTGTGAATAAGTGTAATGCTGTTATTACGTTGCAAGTAAGGCGTCAGGAGAGGCAGCGTAACCTATTAGTCAAGGCTAAGTTGACGTTACCTCTGCTTGACCTCGAAGTGCGCTGGAGGGGAGGGACGGGGTGCCAAATGCACTTTCGGAGGACCCGAAGCGCTGACTGGAATGTTTGCGTTGCATTTATATTATTACACAATCTTTATTGCTATCGTTCCATATTTGAATAGTTGATATAAACTTATGCTTGGTTATACACGTTTCGGATACACTCCATGGGTCAAGACGGAAAAAACATGGTTTTACGCCCCATCTCCAATATTGAAAGTTGGAGGTATCACACTTGCAGCTTGATATTCACTTACAGAGGATGAAACAACTTGCTTACGTTCCATCAAACGTTGCTGTTGTTTTCTAAATGTAATTATGCAAGAATTTGACCTTCCAACACAACAAGTCATAACCCAATTGTTTCCCACTTTTCCGTTCATTAAATGCACATTTCAATTAACTGTGGGACTATGTTTTCTGTTAGACGACCAAAGTGAAGAAGGAATTTAGCTAAAAGCTCTACTAAGGCTAGGAGAATGTTCTAGAACAAGGCTTCTACATCCTCTTAATGCAGCTTTAGAAAAGAGAGGCTCTCCAGTTCTTTGACTATGTTGTATGTCACTGCGTATCAGGACACGCGACACATGGCAAGCATGTCTTGAAAGTCTGTTTCTTATCCTTGTTTCTCGGTTTGAATTTCATTAGCAATTAATGAAAATGTGTATGTTGCTTCGGTAGCTTATTCGTGGTGAGTAGAACGTCATGATATCGAAATGGCGACCGAAACCTTGCAGACCGATTAACTCCCCTGGTTAAGGAGCAGACAAAGTAGATCCTGGAAACTCTCCACTACATTCTAAAATAACTCATTAATGTTGACATATTTTTTAAGGCACCTTTTTAGACAACAATTTTTGGGGTGCTTTCGTAGATTATAGGGAAAGGTGAGTTCTGTGCCATTGGCTTCTTCACATTGACTGAATTGCTGGCCACATTGGGAGTCTTATTGAGGCTCTAACTGTGGTCAAAATAAATTACCTTATCCTTATTCCGCAACTTTAAAAATACCTCCAGTTCAATTAATTCCAAAGTGCGACCATTTTTAAATAAAATTGTGATAAATTTATACCATGTATAAATTGGACGAATTCCTTTGCCAAATACTACTTATATAGGTAGGTAGTTGCTTTCCTTTATGGTACTTTATATAATAAGCATGTTAAAAGCGTTCTCTCTTAATTCATATTTACATTGGTTTTGAAACCCTCAGTACCTCTCGAGCAAATGAGTCGAAGAAAAAACAGAGGACAGTTTAGGGCTCTTAGTTATACAGTTGCTTGGGTAACCATATAGCACACATGTGGACTTCCCTGAAGGGATTACCTTGAAATTAAGTCTAGGCGGACTGAATGTATGCATACTTAACTTTTCCGGGATGCTCTCCTTAAATTCCTCGACGTTGTGCTTGTAGCCAATCAGATGTCTGGAAGGCTCTGCACCTGCCATACCGGAACGCTCATTAGGGATGTAAAAGGGGCTCAGTGGAATCATGGGATAATCCGGTACAATTCACATCAATTTACCTTAGATAACAACGATTTCAACACCCTATGCATCGCTTGGTTTCTCAGACAAGAGTAGTCGCATGACAATAGATCAGCCACCTCTGAGAACAACTCCTTCACCTTCTTCAAATTTTTTCCTTTTTCGAAATATTACTTTGTACAAAGCGTTAGAGCTTTGAGTTTTGGAGGCGTGTAAGGACTGTTTAAGACGCTCCTACCTTCTAGCGATTTAACGCAATCACTGCAAAATTCTCATGATTAGCGGTGTCTAGACATAGGAGCACTTGAGCTAATGGCACTTTAATCTCAATCAATTCTTAGTCTAGACTTCCATACGAGTTGATGTGGTCTGCTTCACATTATTACATTTGATTGCCTTGCGAAGGCTCAAATGTTAGTTGGTCTAAGAGGATCGAGCAGTTAGCAATGTACTAAACAGGGTCTAGAGGAGGGAATGGATACGAGATTCTTCCTCACTCTTTCTAAAGAGAAATATTAGAGACTGGAGCAAACTTTCATATGAAACAAAAATCACAGGTAGCAATTGTAAGCAAAACTTTACAAATCCATGACAATTTTGAAGATAAATAGTGTGCAAATTTGAAACCAAACTTTCGGTCAACATTTTACACCTATAAATCCAGAACTTAGATGAACTTTTGTCCATAAATCTCTCTCAATTTATGCGATAAACAAAGGCAGCAATAAAGACGGCCATTTATCAGTTCAAATTGCTAAACCGAGATGAAGTTGGGCATTTCAAGTCATCTAGAGTACATTTAATAGGGGCACGCCCGCCAATTCGTAGTTCTGCGGCATTCCAGTCCCCCCCTCCTTGGGTCGTAGCGTAAAGCGTTAATGGTTTGTTTAATCCTCAGTTTTGGTAACGGACTACTTAGGGCCCCGCTACTGTACCTTTGTTAGGCGGCCTGGCCTCCGAGCCTTGCCAGTAACTCCTAAGCCCTTCTGTAGGGAAACGGTACAAATTTTGCCCCAGTGCTATGTCTTCCTTTGCACCTCCGGGGGAGTCTCGGGGCTCTACAGTAGATCTGTTTATTACGCATGACTTGACTGTCATCCCATTCAGAGTTGGTAATCGAAACCGAATGTCATTGAAATGATGCCTCTTAGAAATCCCTCCACAAGAACGCAAACCTAACAAGGTAGGGATGTTCCACCAGTTAGATATTCAGGCATATTTTGAAATTCTAAAGTGCCTAAAAATTGGTAAAATTTTGTGGAGACAAATTTCATGGAGTGTCCTCCTTTTCGGGATAATGCGGACGGCAAAATTTGGCAGCTAAATTGCCAGCCATTCGTCCATCCATCATTTTCACCTTATTTCTGCCCAAATAATTGCCTCGAAAGATGGAATGCGGAAAAAAGGAAACGAAAACCATTGTTAAGATAGGTTTACTTAAGAAATAACAGCTAATATTACCACTACATGGTATTGGAGGCCAAAAAAGCAGAAATGTATGACTGTTTAGGAAGGGGAGCCCCAACTCCGCCAGCAGTTTTATTTTTAAAAGTGAAATCTAAATAGCAAAGTAGTCAGTATGCATTTATTTTCGGAGAGGAGGGATGTGAACCGCTTCACTCACACCCATTAAAAGGAGCGGATACTATGGAGAGGTCCTACAGAGCCAGGAGGTGGTAGGTTTCGTTGTATTGTCGATGATTGCTTAACACGCACCGTGTGGCATGGACAGCAAACTTTTGAAGCCAGTTCTTTGGACTTATCGAATGATGTGGCCAATTCAGGAGGAATTCTTGGCTCTTTGAACCTCTATTCTTCCCTTACCCCTATCTACATCTCCTCAGTCAAAAGCATCCCGTAACTATGACAGAAAACCAGCTCCAAATATAGGATTCTGTCAGGCCATTTCTGCGGCTATTTCGACACCCTTTTCAAAGGCCTCTTAAGTACACCGTTGCTCATATCAGCAAAGATTGTTATTTAAGCGTTCTTCCTCCATCGAAAGAAGGTAAGACAATATTATGGAGAAAGCGCTCCACTTCCACGACAGTTATTTTGATAAATCAACAACATGGCAGTCTGCGTTTACGATCCCGATATAATCAAAGCGCGCCATGACCGCCGCTGCGGTTAGACACGATAGATTCTCCGTGCAGACGTCTAGACGCCTTATCAATTAGACAACACACATGCGACAGATATTGGGCTTGGTTGGCGTGGCGCTTAATGAATCCGTATTTTTGGGCCCATAAATAGCCAAAACAACGCTGTTTTTACAATCTCCCTCTCACTCACCCCCTCAACAATTATCACCGTGCCGTGGAGTCCGGCACAGTTTATGTCCGCCTTGTAGGGAGAAAATTTACACACAGTATTTAAGACGTGCCACGGGGACGTGTTGGAATTTCTGCAATGCGAAGTTCGGAGTTTTTCCAGTAGTCAAATTATCGAAAGTCTGGCAATCACAGCGGTCACAATCACCACGCAGATTAGAAGTGATGCCTTCCGACTGACTTACTCCCTAAAATGCGCATTTGCAATTACCAAAATTTGCTTTTAAAGTCAATCATGGATTGTGTGACTCGTTTAACGTAACCAGACTTTTACCACGTGTTTGACTTTCAAAGACACACGAGATGAACTACCCTGGACTGTTTACCTTTTTAGACTTCTCAACTGCCCTTCTAGCTGCTCCATTTGGGTAAATAGGAGCTTGAATAAACACAGTACTTTGTCTTTTTCCGAACAAAACGGTATTTTCCTTGCCTTTAAACGCAGTTACTTGTTGTTACAAGAGGGAGTGAGCATTTCGCATTGTTTGACCGAAATGTGTTAACCCAAAATGTTGGGTGACATCCAAGAAAAGATCACCGTAGATGTGCCCAAAAAGGACCTACTCACTAATTTCATTAGTATATACAACGGGGACCATTTTGATGAAGTATTTAGTCATGATTGTTTCACGCGGTGGAGCAGCTCCTCGCGTTGGATTAGTATCTAAGATGATGCAAAACGAAAGAGTGAGGGGGAACAGAGCTACTTGCCGATGATCCAAGACGGACGTCCGAGTGGCACAATCGGGACGCGACCTTATTGTTGAAGCCAATCCATGCAAATTTTAAAGTACCTCCACCCCAGAGATTTGAAGATCAAAAAGGGGAAGAATGTGCCGCACACCAGGAGCGGCATCCACTAGGCGCTTGAGTGACAACCCCGGAAGAGTGGGAGGGGGCGGGGAAGGTGATGGCTTGTAGCAAATGCTATACCGGTTTATGTCTACCACATGGCAGCTGAATGGAACAGACGTCTGGCTAGACCCACTCGTACTTTTAAAACTCAGGTATGGCTTTGATACAATTTTGGTGCAAAAACACACCAAGGTATGAGGGTGCTGATGCTTATTCCAGACCATGGTGGTAATGAATTGAGGTTGTAAAACGCTTCTATGATTCATCTGAATTCCTTTAATATTAAAAAATGAATTTCACAGAAGTGATAGGAGACATATTTTCGCCATTTGGTGGGAACATAAACTCACCTCAACGGGCATGTACGCTCACATAAACTGGTAAGACGAATGGAGAGTGCTCTAGACGTTCAGCTGATTAGAAATGCGACCATAGGGAAGGAAGAAAGAACACTACTATTGACTCACAAAAACAGGAAAATAGGGGCAAACTAATTGTAAGGTGTTTAACCAACCTATGGTTCGATTTACGACAGCCTCTACAACGAAGTTTCGGAACGAGTGTCCACCCAAAGATACAATTAAGAATCCCATGGCCAATCGCGCCGTAGTTTCCCGACCAGCTTGTAATGAGAAATGGCTTTTGCGCTACAAGATTGCGCGAAGGAATGCATCTCTGATCATCTTTAAGCGGTTCACTCATTACTCCTTCCCTTTAAGACAATTCCAAGACCATTTTATGTCACAAATCAGTGATCAGCCAATTCCTCCCAGCAACGTGCATCATAACGTACTCAAACTCACCATCCAGCAGGTTCCTCACAAGTCACTTCGACATGTTGAAACGAATATCTCACGGAATCAACCCACACAGTACTGGATGAGGGATTGGAGATAAACTACTCGGGCTGGTGGTATTGGTCTCGAAAGTGATCTTCACTAAGATAAAAGCATTAAAAAGGAATAATATAGGAATAGATTTCCGTTTGGCAACTATTCCCAAACCCCAACCATTTAAGTCAAAATCACACAATACGGGCTCAATTTCACTGCATCAAAGAATACAAAAAAGAGAGAAGAGAAATAATAATGCGAAGAATAAAGAAGCAAACAAGCAACTCAGCGTCCATCGCTCTCAGTGCTATAGTACCCCTGTCGAACGGTGGAGGACCAGGGCTTCGAAACCGTCCGTCTTTCGGTAGAGTATGGTGAGGATCTCTCACCACTTCCACTGCTATGAGTGAGAGAAACGGAGCCCGGGACCCCCAGATCGCACGATGAGGCGAGGGAGGAGGAGCCATTAGAGCTCCGACGTCGGTGTTGCAGTGGCAACGCGTCCAGGTTCTGCCCCGGCGCTGGAGTTGCACCGATGCGTGCCAGATGGCATTTTAAGCACAAAAGGTGAGTGCGTCCAGGCGTCTCGCCCTCTTCAGTCTCCACGTAGGGATAACAACGCGAAGAAACCTCGTTGGAGAGCAACAGGCCACAGTCCTACCAACAGGGAGGGAAACAATAGCCTCTCTGTCTGACCCTATAAACCCATAGAAGGCTATCAAACATACGACTACTGGTGAAACGAGGTAATAAGAGGAGACACTCTGTTGGCACCTCCTCAGTTTGGTAAGCACCGCTATTTGTATGAGATGGCACTTGAGTGAGCTTCTTTAGATGATAACCAACACGTGGTGGAAACAAAAGACTAAGGACTAGTTGTTTTGAAACCATACGGACCAGATGCAACAATAAGGTTGAATTTATGGTCCGGGTAGTCCCATCCTCTGTCCGTGGTTAACCATTGCATCGAGGCATATCAAAAACTTAGTAAACTTCGTGATCGCTCAGCGTTTTTACTAATGGCATTTAAGTAACAACAAATGACAGGTTACATTCTGCAGATTTGAAAATTCAAAATTAGGAAACATGAACCGGAACCATTACTTACCATTCCAACAAAATTGCTGAATAGCTTGAAAATACAACAAGACTTGATAATTTAAAAAGTCCGTAGGTGGATTCCACTACGTGAAACGAGGGGACAAAGTCTTTTGAAATCATGCTGATGTCACTTAATACTCACCTCGCAACGATAGCACTCGATGTGGAACTCCTTGTTCATCGCAACCACACGGAGTACTTCATCAGCGGTCTGCAAAAAAACGATGAGTAGATGCATTCAGGTGTTGGCCCACAAAATATGAAGAGAGAATGAAGAAAGTTAATGACTTGGATGATCGGAAATGGATCTAAAGCATCTAGATGGTTGGGTGGAAAGACAAAAGGACGGATCCGTAAATGAACAGCCGATTGAATAAATGAATAAACGAGTAGGATAAACTAACAAAATAGACAAGGGAAGGAGGAAAGACACACACCGACTCGGGGAGGATGGGATTGGCGCAAGCAGCGCAGGTGGGTGCCGTGGCAAGATAGAAATCGTAGAGACAGAAAATGTGCCCCTCCTGATCCACGGTGAAGGGTTCTTCTTCCATGCCTTTGTTGCAGATAGTGCAACGAAAGCAGCCCGGGTGGTAGGACTTGCCCATCGCGCGCACGATCTGTCCCAAATAGGTAAGACTCACAGCTACTACTTAGGACACATTTAAGTAGGTTCATCAAAACATTTTGGACCTAGTGTTCCCCTTCCAGAAAATGTCATATTCCAGAATCTCTAACCGAATCTAAAGCAGACCATGAAATTAGCGTATAAACCTCGCTGTCGTCTCACAATCGATTACAATCCACGGAAGTACTCAGAACAGTCGAGGTAGAAAGGCAAACGCAGGTAGCGTTTGAGGCGAAGTTCAAAAGGAGAAGAGGGATTACGTAATGAAATAGTACTTATTTTTAATGTTAGATGATTGTGTGGACCTTGCAGCCACTGTTCATGAACTTCCGTCCGTGGATGCGATCCAAATGAACAAACTCGACGGCACAGAACGACATCGACTTCTTGGTAAACGCCCAGATTTCGGGTGATGCAAAACAACCAACAATAAGTCGAGATCAAGTTTTAAAAAAAATCAGAACCGACCTTTCAAAACCGTCAAAGTTCTCTTTTCTCCTGTAGTTTTACTCGTTTTTTTCGACGGATAAATAAGATAAAATGGTTTACACGTTGCACTGATGCTACAGATGCCTTGGGTTATCTTGGGCTTCCATTTGATGAAGGCACTCCCGAGAGGGCGACCGCAGCTATTTGTACTTAGAGGAAGGTCTAATGCATTTTAAGTCCACATGATGCATCAATGGTAATTAGAAAGGAAGTCGCCTCACCGTCAAACTAACTCATCAAATCATCAAACGAAAAAGGTCAGAGTTCACAATGCGACTGCGATTGGGGGCTCTTTTTAATGACATCTACATTCATTAAATTACGAATACTGGCTAGGATTAACAAAGATCACTGAAACTATAAAGAATCATCTTTTCTTACATTCAAATGCACTAATTAAATTACGAAATGACAACTGAAAGTTGAGTCGCACCCATACTACTTAAATAGAGGGGACAGGAGGAGTAACTCACAGTTTGAGCAATGATATGATCACAGACGGTGCATTTTTCAGCCATCTGCTGAAATCCCCAGCACTGCAGGATTATGGAAAAAAAGGAGAGGAGAAAGTCAAACGATCGACGATGATCAGATGGTAGCATAAAGTTAGGAAAGAAGGAGACTGACAAGGTAGTCCTCTTCACAGTAGATTTTATCCTGGTCCTTGTAAAATGTCTTCCCACGAAGAGTTCGTTCTAGGGCATTGGAAAAAGAGCATGACAAGACCCGTATTAGGCAAGTCTATTTACCGCCATAGTTTGAGCTTTACTTTTAAGACATTGGTTTAGCACTGTGAGAGGAGATCTCGATCACGCGACCGGATAATGACAGTTTAGATGAAAAAGAGAAACATAGAGGATTGCCACTGCCCCAAAGTATTTTCAACAGGACAAACGTTTACATGCTACTTTTAACTGTCATGAAAACCTGCGGATATGGTGTAACTTTTCATATTCGGTGAAAGCATAGAGCTAATCCTAAGTGATAGGCTGCCTGTTCTCGCGGTTTGGCACAAGAAAATTGTCAGCCTGCAGTAAAGAGCAACATGGATTGCCTTAAAGAAGAGGAGGCACCGTCCTCTCCTACACTGGATGCCGTGAGCTCAGACTCATCTCCACTAAGATGTTTACTCAATCGAGTGATAATTTCCTCTGCCTAGTAAAGGTCTTCTGAGTGAATTGAAAATTTTGAGAGCGACCATATTAGTAATGGCAGGCGCGGAGTAGTCAGCAAGTCCAGGAGGTCACAGCCATCGAGACCATGAGAAAAGACAAGGTGATCCCACAATTGACTTGAGAAAGCGCAAGCACAACAGCTGTAAGGTTTGCTAAGGGCGAAATGTGAGAGTTGACTCCAACTAAGACCTGATTCATGACAGACTCAAGTCTGGCAAGTTAGACAAATGCCTAAGCACTGGATGACTCAAATGGTAGTTTTAAAATAAATTACAGCAAATCCTCATTCAAAGGTCAGTAAACGATTCGATGGGTAGACGGACGGTGGGAGGAAAATGAATCACGGATTGCTGCACTAAAACCGAAACCATGTACGTGTATTTGTGCAAGTAGTTTTTTGTTTCGTGAAATCAAGCGCAAATAATTGATGGTAAGCTTCCTCCCCCAACTTCAAAGGCTGGACTGGCACCGAATTAATCCACAAAAGAGGCATCATTAGCGGAATCAACCAATGGGAGTGCAGGGAATTGAAAGGTCGATTTCGTCATACGCATGGAGACCAAACACCCAGTGAATGCATTTGATGCTGCATTCCTTTGCAATTACAAGCTAGAGGCGCACCCAATTGGGCCTGTTAAAATGGCATGATATTTATCGTATAAATTACTGTTCTTTGACAGAAAAAAAAACGGAATTTGATGTACACCTAGCTCACTGACCTCAAGGTGAACTACGAATGTAGTTAGTTGGGCACACGCCCTACCCCCCAACAGCTACTGCAGGAGCATCCCATGAGAAATTCAGGGAGGATTACAGGCAACTGCTGCATTGATTACTTCATTCGTTTGACTATTATTATCAAGAAAACAAGATGGGAAAATATGGTAACATACCGGTAGATATTCACAGGTAAGAATGGACAGAGAGAGAGAGAGGGATTAACTAAACAACAAAGTCTATGGTAGCAAAAAATGCCACCAAATAAGTGTAGTCTGATGAAGAACAACTGTGTTGTTGCATTATTTATGGGAGTACACCTATCCTTGCATTCATTTTGCATGTCATGCAACAAAAACGCATTCCAGAGGACTGGAGGCTCGCGCACCACAGAATGGTGTGGCCAAACCGAGATGAATAAAACAAGTGAAACTAAAAGCTCATTGTGGCGCAATTCCCGAGGGGATAGACATGGCCAAGACAGAAATCAAGATGGGGCGGGGAGAGAGAGAGAGGGAGGACTTACGACAAATGCAACAGTCGAAGCACTTGTCATGGTAGAAGCATCCCAGAGCCTGACACGCCGTTGCCACATTGGTGATACGAGAACCACACTTCGAACAGATGCCTAGAGTGGGATAAGAATAGGAGGAAGTAGAAGGATTAGATGTTGCAGTGGCGCTAGATGGAGAGCGACGCAGAACCACGGGATGGTGGTGTAGGGCGTCAGAGGTGGAGGGCGGAAAAAGACACTGTTCAGACGACAGCATTATCCGTCACAAAGCCTAGCCTCTATCACAATCAGAATCGCAAACACAATCACACACTACTGGTGCCCGCCTGTGATGCCTTCTGCTAGCACACACGCACGTATGCAGAAGCAAAAGAACAAGGAAGCTCCCATTGGTTGAGGGAAGCGTGCGACCTTGCCAATCTGGCCAATAGGACCCAGGACGAAGTGATTTAGTGGTGCGAAGCAGTGCCCCACAGGGAAAGCAAGACCTTGCGTAACAGGACGACATTTGTTTCAGTTGTACCTATAGCTTCACAAATTCAGGTCACTTTTGGTCACATTAATGACAACAGTAGGCGTTGGAGTCAATGTAAATGAACAATCTTGACCTTGGCTGGTTACTAAAATCAAACAACACGGAAAACAAGTAACAACCAAAACAACACCGGACATGAATGATTTGAAAAAAGCCCACTATAAAAGTACTTATGATAAGTGAATTGATGGAAGAAACCGTGCCTTCCTCCACAACCCCAGCATCTGAATCAGACCCAGATAAATGGAGTTCTTTAATCCCCTTAAATTTTGTTTTTTCCACTAACACCATTTCCGTACCATGGACGTTTAGGCAAAGCCAATGGAGTTAATTTTAAGGGTATACAATAAAGCGGTACCACGTGGACTAGAAAGTGTGTGTTTCCCAAATTATTCATAGGCAGCAACCATGTCATAAGACGACAGCGGTAACGACTGTAGGCGAGCGACAGCGTTCGGTGATGAATCAAGCGGCCTGTCAATGAGGGCGTAAGAGTCGAACCCACGGATATCCACTCGTATTTACAAGACACTTCACACACACACGCACACACAGTGACTCAACAATAGGACATCTAAATGGTGTTAAACTTTTTGAAATGCTCGTACGTCCACATGCCAATCCCAACTGTAGTGGTTTTATTTCTAATCAACACATAACCCCTCGTATGATGAGAGGTCTTCTTTTGAAAACACTAAATATGACACGATCGCCCATGAGCAATTATAGTTTTGACAAGTTGACACATCCCAGACACCAAAATAATTTCCTGCTTATATTTGGCATAGAAAAGTTGGATTTTGCCGTACTGAGTGGAGGTAAGGAGCATTTCGACAAGATCAGGACTTTCCAAAGATGGGTTGGCCGCATTGAAAAATCGTACGCCATCAAACACAGAGACAAGTTTATAACTGTGGCAGATGGTACATTTATAAAACAATAATCACCAATAAATTTGAACCTTCGTAAAGATACCAGTTATACGAGAGCGACCGAACTGCTGGCACAACCCAAAACTCACCGGGCTTCCATTCAGCGGGAGTGACACTGACAGTCAACGCAGCCTGGCTAGAGCCAGAGGTGTTCACTGGTGGTGATGGGGGAGTGGAGACACGTTGAACGACGTGACGTCGGGGCTGCGCAAACTCGAAGGCGCAATTTCCGTCACTTGCGGGGGGTGGCGAGAAGGTGATGTTGAGAGCAGTGGAGACTCGATGACCCGAGGGATCAGGCGAGGGCGACTTGCTCGTGGGTGAGAGGAGAGGGGTGACACCAGAACGATTTGAGACGGCAGGCGGTGCGGCAATTATCGTGTGCTTCGAGGCGTATGGTGGTGGTGGGGGTGGTGATGTGGATTGCATGCCTGGACTAATAAAAGGAGAGGCCTTTTCAAAGAGCTTTCTACTGGACCGTTGTAGGTCTAAAGCATGATTGGAATTTGAATTTTACTGAACCAGTAAGGGTAAGACATAGAGAGTAACTTTGAGAGAGTCATTTGTTATACGTGATTTAAGGAACTACTTTCAATTGGGAAGCCAGGCATCCTTACAGCGCAATGTAAAAGTTGGCATTTCTACAGTGAAACAGAAAGGGTTTGTGCATGTTTGGAACACAAATTCCAGCTTTTCTGTCCTGGGAATGCAATTCTCTCTCCCTGTCGTGGTCATCGTCGGAAATGATTGCGCTAAAGTGACGGATGCGGTACACTCCGCACGTCCAGCAAATTACGGTCACTGTAATTACGAGGAAACCGGAAGGAAACCTGGAACTGATTCCTGACAGCCCTAATTTCAGTAATATGTGTAACATCTGACTCGTTACCATAAAGATGGCAGTTATACAACACTTATACCGTAAACCGATTTTCACAGGAAGGGTGATGAAATCTGTTACAAAGTCGAAATCTGCGGAACCTCGTCTAACTCTTTTTTTGGCAATAAGGAGAGACAATTGGACAGATGGATCGTGCTTTAACAACTACGATGTTGACCCCTTAATCAAGTAGCGGTCATCCAGCGATCGCATCATCACCTCAGTTCATGTGTGATGAACTGGCCAGTTCAGTTCATGGGCATACGCCACAAGATGAAGAAATCACAAGACAAGAGGCCTACTATGGAGGTGAGGTCTAAAATAAGCGGGTCGTTAGACGAGCCCAAAATTGTCCTTTTAAAGAGTAATATTGCAGTGTAATTGAAGGCGCCAAAAGAATCAACTAAATAAATGATTAATAAGGCTAACAGTAAAAAAGAGGATTTACTGCTTGACTGATTTTCCATGGAAGAATCGTAGTACACAAAAATCGTGGGACGGAAAAATGACACAAAACTCCCCAAAAGCGCCCTGAAAAATTCTAACTACTAATCCACACCTACACAAGCTGTCTTTTTACAAAAGCTTCAAATAAGGAATTGCATTGAAGCATTATTAAAAGATCCGAGCATCAGAAGTGCACATTAATAATACCTACGAATAAACTAAACTACGAATAAATTAAATGCGCCTGCCAAATGCATGTGAAAATTGCAAAGAGGGAGAACGGCATTCAGGCATACGTTAAGCGTTGTGGCAGAAGTATGAGTATTTGTGCCAGGAGCACACGTTTACTTCCATCAACAATGCGTACTCCGTGTGGAGATAAAGTTCTCTTGTAGCGTTGTCATCATTGTCAGAGTCCATGGGGGATTGAAAGGTCTAAATACTACTAATACTACCGTGAAACAGGGTACATTCTGATTTGAGAAGTCTTAGGCTTGAAAAGGGTATAAATCGATTTAGTATCAAAATTATTGCCAAATGGGGTGTTAGTGAGAGGGTCTAGACGTTTGTGTTGGATTTGGGGCGCTTCCCACATCCAATCTGCATCTGACACATGACCACAAAGAACGAGGAAGGAATACGGGAATTGACGAGCAAAAAGGGCCAGCTAAATGTGGGCAAAGGTAATGTTCCAACAACAACTATCAAAGAAGCACTTAAACATTCTGCACCAGAAAGCCGCTAATGATAAACATTTGTCCAAGCTAAATAGGAGTGGCATAATGTATTAAGGACGGCAAAAGATTTTCTGTCATTGAAGAGGGACAACTGAAGCAACTGTAAGTACACTTAAAAACCCCATAAGGTCACGCATGCCCGAATAAATTTTGTGCATAAAATAATGAAGACACCTAGAAGCTATGAACGTAAATCAGAAACCACATGTATGTGTTAAGAGCAAGCAAGCTGACTACAACCAAGACCAAACAAAATGAAGAACAAGCATTGAAATATTGTACTCACTGAAACCATCACCATTACACCACAGAATCCATAAGGTAGTACCATCCAACGAGATGCAGGACCGATACAAAGTTTACCCTTACTACGTATTTCACCTCTAGGAACAAACAAACCAGGCCCAGGTCTCGTTTCCTTCTACCACCTCTTCTTCTCTCCCATTCCATTATGCTATCCTAATTGGCTGATAATGCGATTGTCGAATACTGATGCCAAGATATGGGGATAATAATCCCTTGGAGTATGGAGAACTAACGTTGTGAGAATATGAAGGATGAAGACAGGAATGGGGAAACATAAGAATAGGACAGAAGAAGGAGGAGTTTTGCTTACACACCCTCGAGTTATATCGTAATAAAGTCGTTGAATCTCAAACATGTGTGAACTCTTCAACAAGTGAATAACTAAAGGCAAACACCTGTAGCTGCAGCCTATCACTACCTTAACCCTCACCGTACACACAAATGCACAAATAAACTGGTGTAATTTCGGTATGAAGTGATGGATGCCTTAAAAGTGCTTGAGTGAGTGAGTGATTTGGGTAGAACCAATGGCATGTTCCTTCGCTTAATGCGGTAACGCGAAAGCCATTCCCTAACTAAGTTATTAAAGCAGATAAGCTCGAATCACATGTAACACTAACCGACATTTGGTGATATGAGAGTTTAAGGCAAGAGGAAAGTAATAGGTCACAAAAAGATACCACAGCAACAGAACAACGCATACAAACAGTCGCAAGTGACGGATAAGCCCCTTAACAGGAAATTGAAATAGGACAATGGGAGGGCCTTTACCGGAAAAAAACACGAGCTTCTTTTAATTATTCAATGCGCCCTGATTCACCGTGGCCTCAAATTCAGCAAAAGGGCAAAGAAAATGAGTACAAGCGTCTGTTCGCCTGTTCCCAACACTTCATTTGTAATCTGCCGACGTAGCAACGAATGATGTGTTCCTTGTAAAGTAATTTCAGTGAAACCTTCCTCATAACAGAACTTTAGACGACCAAATTAATTGTTGATGCACTTGTAGAAAGAATGATTATTTCAGGTATGATAAAATTACTAGATATGGGGATAAGCACATAGAGATGAGATGACCACTTGCATTAAGGAAGGAACAACTTCCTTCATATACTATTTATCGTGAATAGAAGGCGTGTCCAGAGAGCATGAACTCATCTCCAGCGGTATGAATACTAAGTAAAGATTCGGAAAGTGGCAGTACATTAGTACAAAAAGCAAGTAAGCATACACTTGAGTGAAATGAGGAAGTGAGTTTGCGAATTGCCGACGGAGAGTATATGAGAGTGCCTGGGTCTCTGCGTGAGAAAATATCTTTACACACTGAGTGTGTGCACATGCGCAGGCAGAAAAGCAGGTCACTAACAACGCGATTGCCTATGCTTTGATGCAGAGGTTATTTTTTTCAACCACCCGCATCTAATTTACGAACGAGATTTTATATAGTTGACAGGACTTTAAAGTTAGTTGAGAGTGACTAAAAATCTGGGTTACTATGCAAGGGACAAAAGTTCCATGTGGGAAAACAATGAATAAGAAGTTGGCACTCGAAAAACAATGCGAGATTGCAAAAAGAGAAGCCGCAGGGGGAGAATGGGACTTCTAGAAATATGCATCAAAGAACCTAGCTTAGACTGATACAACCATTCAAAAGAATGAAAAAGTAATCATGCTGAAGAAAAAGCAAACCAAACAACGCATAGAGCCTAATTGCAAAGTGGGCTAGTTTAGGAAGCAAATTCGACAAAACCGTTGTCTAGCAAAGGAGAATATGTAAACAGTACAGACCTAAGGTTTGCACGTTATTAATCATAGGCAAACTAGAGTAAAAGTTTCATCTAAAAAGATAGAAAGAAGGAATGCAAACAACAACTATTAGGAACCAGACTGGACAATTATTGAAATATGCCCAAGAGAATACATTATTAAGAGAAAACTGATGCAATGGGCTTGCGAAAAAGAAAGTCGCTTGCACGCTTGCATGACAAATTAATTGGAATACGATGCCATTTACGAAAACGAAAACTCGAACCATGTAATTGACTAGTGACGAAGCGCGTCGGTCATATTACACAAAAAGGCCTAGCGTTCACGTTAACAAACCCGTTTTAAACGTACGTGACAACTATGACCCAATTTCTCGCCCTTTTAGGAGCATAAATGACTAATGAAAGTGCGACGACCTAAACTCCATAAGGTGTACACGAATCAAAACATCCCGCTGGAACCACTGCGGTTGTTTTGTGAAAGAGAGAAAGACTACGTGTATATCTCTCTAGAAAGCTGAAAAATGCAAGCAAAACCAAAAATAGCAAAAAAAATACAATTTATTTATACTTGGTCGCCGACAGTTAAGGACAGAGGGGTTTAAAAGGTTTAAGATTGCAAGCACAAGTTAAATTAAAAAATTTTGCACAGTTTATTAAATTATGGTTTGCTTTGTAAAGGCACTTAATGCAAAAAATTAAAAGGCAAACTTTAGATTATCAGGTCAGATTTAAAAATTCAATCCACCCAATTCCCTGTAACAA
This sequence comes from Echinococcus granulosus, assembly GCF_000524195.1. Taxonomy (NCBI): domain Eukaryota; kingdom Metazoa; phylum Platyhelminthes; class Cestoda; order Cyclophyllidea; family Taeniidae; genus Echinococcus; species Echinococcus granulosus. The sequence continues at coordinate 153,727 of NW_020170482.1, forward strand.
GCGCTTAGTTGTAATGTAACACGATAGTGGCTTATCCCCCGGTATTGGCAAGGGCCACTTTTGTACTTTGAATTAGCTCTCATGTACCTCGCTGGATGGGCTGTCCTTCGGGCTATGCCAGTAGCCCAGACACCTCTGTGCTGAGTATATACATATTGTAATACGATAGTGGTTTATCCCTCGGTATTAGTGAGGCGCCACTATTGCGCTTTGAATTAGACCCTTGTACCTCGCTGGGTGGGCTAGCCTTTTAGGCCGTGCCAATTGCCCAGACACCTTCTCTGCCCTGAATATATATTCTGCCCGAGTATTGCGTCTTCCTTCCGCCTCATAGAGTCCCGGGACGCTGTAATGAAACCTTCTCCACGGAGGATTACTTGTTTATTTTTTCGTTTCCAAGGCTAATTGTTAAAGGTGACAAAAATTTTTGCAGAAGTTGCGGTTTTCTTAGTATGTTGCAACAGAATTACTTGATTGCTTTATCTGGACTCATAGGTAAAGTTAGCCTTAATAACCCATTTCACTTTAACAATGCTATTTTTTTATTTGCTGACGTTTGTTGCGTAGTTTTGGAAATTTACTGCTTTTAATTTTTCAAGAATGTATTTGTTCTAATGAGTTCACATCCAACGTGTGCATTTCGAGGTTCCCCGGCTATCCGGGTCTAGCTTATTTTCAAGGGTTACCTCTGACTGTCCGCGGACTTCAGTGTTCCGTCAAATGAATTTTATTTTGTAAGATTTTTTACTGGGGATTGTTTTTGGCTACTGTAAGGATCTGTATATTGGCTTTCTGACACAGGAATACGACCTAGAGTATGTTTGGCATATTATAACTGCATGAATAATTTTTCTTAATCGATAGAACATATTACTAGAACCCTGGCAGTTTTTAGCAGAGTTCTTTTGATCGGTTTCTTAGTGCAATTTTCATATTACTTCTTTTCAGTGCTTGCTCATTAGAATTTTTACTTTACGTCCTTTTTCTTCTGGTGGGTATTTAACTTTACCTCTGTGCAACCAGTATTATGCTTTTTAGCACATGGTAATATACTAGTCACATGAAAAGACGTTTCTGGTGTGTCGTGAATCCATTTGAAGTGAAGGAAACCTCCCGAAGATGGTAGTTTCGCTCCCTCTTTTGTCGAATTTGTGTGACGCTTTAATTCTTGGCACCTAACTCCCTTCCCGTTTATTCCTAATCCACTCCCTTCTTAACTTATAACCTTTCTTTTTTCTTTACTGATAGTCTTATGGGCTAGTTGGGCGGATCTTGGTATTACATATTTTTATTTTCATTTCTCGCCCACTTGCACATGTATGGCTTGCAGTGCCGTTAATCCTTCCAACTTTTCTTTATCCTTATTTCTAGACTAATTTTTTTTTCACAGCAATCGTGCAGGCTCTCGTACCTTCCGTCAGAAGAAAAATAGCGGGAGTGAGTGCAACAGAAATGGTGGTGCTGCCGCAATTGGTGCTACTGTTAGCGGTAGTGGTGGTGTGACAACCAACGCCAACGGTGTCTGCATCCTGCCTCCAGAAGCAGCAGGCACCCTTGGAAGTGGTGATCTCAAACAGGCTGTCCGTTTACCCACGGGGGAGGACCTCTGTGAATGGGTGGCCGTCAACAGTGAGTCGGTATACTTACCTAATCATCATCTATATGCTCCTAAATTAACTTATTTTTATACACCTTCCAGCTGTGGAGTTCTTCCAGCAGATAAATATGCTGTACGGTACATTGGCAGAGTTTTGCACTGACACGACGTGTCCAATCATGTCTGCGGGCCCACGATATGAGTACTACTGGGCGGATGGGCAGACAGTAAAGAAGCCAGTTAAGTGTTCTGCTCCTCGATACATCAACAACCTAATGACGTGGACACAAAACCAGTTGGAAAATGAGGCGATTTTTCCTTCGAAAATTGGTACGTCTTTGATGTTTTAGTTTATAGGGGGATTAATTAGTTTTTGTGTGATTTTTGACTGATTACTTCTGGAGAAGAAGCTCTTTAAGTCTATTAACAGCACATCCCGGAAATTTAATTTCTCTATTGATGCTATTAGTGTTTTGCGTAAACACGGTTTTACGATCCCTTGTTTTAACTACTTTTTTGGAATTCGTGTATTCACGCGATTCCTTTAGCTCCACGCACAATAACCTACTCCCTTGCTTCAGACACCTTTTTGCCATAAAATGCCTTATTCTATTTAAGTAATCAGATTCGATGCATCAGGATTAGCAAAAAAGAATTTGCTTTCTCATTGTTAAGAAATGATGGCAGTTTCATTCTGTTTAGATACTGTAAGCTACCTATAGTATTGGTATGATGGGTGGGATGATGATGGCGTGATTTTAAGAACGGAAAATTGTTTTATGGGTTTATGATGCCAGAGGTCACATCAAATTGCGCATCACAGATAGGTTGAGTTTAGAGCCCTGAGGTTGACGTGGCGCGATCTTGAGCTGAGAAAATTTGCCGTTTTAAGGCTGCAGCAACGGTTAGATTGGGTGTAATGGTTCATTTTCCTCTAAGACAGGTTTTAATAGTGACCACAAAACGAATATATGTTGCTATTCAACTGCTAAGAAATTATTAGAATAAGCAAGACTAAATCCGGGTTCGTTCATGCGGTCGCTTGAGTGGTGCGTATCGGGGGATCTTTCACCAGTGTGAAGTCAGTTCTTTGCTATTGATAATGTGAGCATAAAGGGCTGATGTTTAAAAGAAGCCGACGCTAGGAGCGCTATCACCCGTTCACACAACATGTTTGCAATTGCCCATGGCAGAGTCACATGATTATGACATCC
>NW_020170482.1:156637-159076 GCF_000524195.1 Echinococcus granulosus
ACCAATCCAACGTTTCACGAAATTCTAGAAAAGCCTACATTTTCCTGTGCCTACCTAAAGTGAATTTCGCACGCTTGCCATTCACTCCTTAGGTCCTTTTGTTTTTTGCTGAGGCGCCTTTTTATGAATCATGGGTGAATCATAGACTTACTTTAGGCTCCTTCTGTTCTGGTTTCTTTTAATGTCTCATTCAGTCCGTTGCGTTGTGCAATCCTCTCTCTCACTCTGATAATCATTGCATCATTATTGCCTCACCAAAATGCAGGCTGCTCTTAATGTGTCGCTGAAGCTTCATTTATCCCTGAAAGACTCGTTACCAAAATCGCATTTCTCGGTTAAACCCTTTCTGGGTGGTGCTTACGGATTGGGAACCGCGTTTAACACGGTTTTTAGAGTAGGCAGCGTTGGATCACATCTGTTAATTTGAACCGACATATCCGTGTCTTATGATGGATGTCAAAGAGCACATACATTTGATTAGTCCTTGTAAAATACGTTGCTCGATTTTTTTTGAAGTCGTGCATTATGCTCCGTTGAAGGCTGTTCCTCTTTGTTCCAGTGAAATTTGAACTATCTTAATGCATATGGAATTTGCGATGCGTTCTTCGATGGTCTCATCTGACTGGTTTTCTAGAAAGTCCACGTCATTCCCTTGGAAGGTGTGGGTGGCGTTTATTCACTCCGGCTATAGCTTCCCTACTGGCAGACCCAAACCAGTCGCGGGTATTGTGTACATCCTTGAAACTGCATTTTGAGAAACTTGAATAAGGCGAGCTGAGGAGGTGACATTCACACTTGGGTAGGTCGTGCGACTCTATATGAGAAGGAGTATGCCAGGCAGATCTTTCAATTAAGGGCTTGACAACCTCACCCAAGATCTGGTAGTTGAAGTAAGTTGAACGGTAATGCTTTAGCTTCGTGTGTGTGCATGTGATATTTTTAGAGACGAAAGACTGTACTATTTGAGCTCTGTTTGGAGTTGAAACATTCAAAAGTACATTTTGCTATTTCTCAACTTTAACCCTTCACAGAGAGAGAGGGAGGCGGGGAGTGCTGCTTTCCATTTCAGTAGGTAGTGAGTGTCAAGTCACAACGAATGTCACTTCCCCACAATATTATCCAATATTGAATAGGGGAAAAGAGAGGATGTTGTAAAGTATCTCCTTCTTTTACTCCCTTTTTCTTGAGAACTGAAGAGTTAATCTGCGTGCAATCCTGTCACGTGACAAATTCTTTCAGGCGAGTTGGTTGTCCTTACACGAGTTTGGAGGTGACACCCATTACCCTAAGATGAAGTCGACCGCTAACCTCGTATGAAAATTGAGATCTTAGAGTGGAGGAAACCAAACTTCATACCTGTATGGGGGCAAAATTTTTTTCGCCTGCAGCTAAGAGCCTTTGAGAAGTTAAAAGTGACCTCCACCTTGGTGACAAGCAATCAAGTTGGCTACAGCCATCGCGATCATGAGAGATGGCGAAAAAACTTTGAAAAATTGCAGTTTTCTAAGCGATTACCAGCAAGTTAAATATCTTAGACTAAAAATTTTCCTCCTTTTTCCTTTTTTATTATCTAATTACATTCAACTTCATCTATTTGAATTACGTTTTTTAGTCGACATAAATATGTGACATCTGGTTAATGTGATTTCGTTGACGTTCTAACAAAATTCACCATGGTATTTTGACAGAGGCAAAGTAGATGCAGGCATTCTGCAAATTTGCTAAAGTTTATCTTCCCTCTATCTCCCGCTCTCTCCTTAAGCTGACTTTCTCACCGTGTTTGGATGAATATTGAATGTACTTTATTTGGAAGTAGAAATTCCAGTACTTTCTTATCTAACCGGTTTGCTGTAGCAATTCTGGCCCTCTGCCTTTCGTCTTTGATGTCCTACCCGTTGTTGACTGGCGGTAGTGCAGCCCGTATCCGGTCGTACCAGCGTGCATCTTCACAATTCCTAATCCAGGCTTATCCACGATGCCATATTGAAGCCTTTCATTTCTAAAATCTCGGAAAATTTCAAGTGTACCACCCCAAGTCGTCCCTTAAGATTTTATAAGGCATGATTTTAGATAGAAACTTACCAAAGAAATAAGATAGGACTGGTGACCTTTTAAAGGAAGTCATGAGCGAGAAGTCGGAGGGATTTGTACCCCTATTCGGCGCTTTCTGTAATCACCTTCCTGCGTTGGGCACTATAACGTAATAGGTGCTTAGGCAAACCGCACAGAAGATTGAAAAGTTGATTTTCCCTGAAGAAGAAGGAATATACTATTCTATTTTCAGTGATGCATCGCCTCACTTGCCTTACTTGGTGACCTACTTTTAGGTGTCCCCTTCCCTCCAAACTTCCTAAAGGTGGCAAAGGCCATCCTGAAACGCCTCTTCCGGGTCTATGCCCACATCTACAATGTGCACTTCCGTGAGGTCCAACTCCTCGA
>NW_020170482.1:159176-160879 GCF_000524195.1 Echinococcus granulosus
CATTTCGTCTACTTTGTCCTTGTAAGTAGCAGGCTGCCACATCGCCTGCTTTCCTTTCCCCTCTTCCCATCTCCCATCCTACAAAAGTGGCGTCTCACAAAATGCCAATTTTAGTAAACCAGAATCTGATTTCTACTAACTTTTGGCCTTTTTCCTTCATGAAAAAGAGGCCATTAGTTGAGCTCTATGTTTGGTTTTGATTTGGGAATGTCTATCAGATTTTGATTTTGACACATGACCTCTGCTGTGTGGGCGACATTAAAGCCTAATCGAGACTTCTGTGTTGGTGTGCTCAAGAGAAAAAAAAAGATCAAATTTTGCGGAGTAGAAACTGTATTTACTTATCATCGTACTTCGCCTGGAAGGCAACTCCGACATAGAATGGGTAGTCACTACGGCTTGTGACGATTAGGCGCCTCACGAGCTGTGTTTGCGGAAATGACTGCCGAGGCCGTGGACTTGGACCACTCTCTAGACGTCTTACTGTTGGGCGATTAAACATCACCGCCATTATCATACTGCGGATGATTTAAGTCTTTTTTGTAAATACAAGTAGGTATCATGGATTCAGGTTTCATGCCTTTAATTTCCACCAGAAGCTTCATGCTACCGGTCCACGATATGCAATGGTTATTGTTGAAGGTAGTAGGACCACCAGTATGCGAAACCTTAGTTGAAAATGGCTGTGTTGGTGGCAAAATTATTTACATTTTAAAATACTGAAGTAAGGTGATTATCAGCCCCACAAAGAAGCATATAATCCTCTTGTGTTCGGATGGAATAATTTTCTTTTCGCTTCCCTTCTCCATGCACAGGAGTTCGACTTAGTGCGATCTGTAGAATTGGAGCCTCTTCAACCCGTCATCGATGTGTTGACAGCACCCAAAACTGATCGTCCTACGGGTAGCAACAATGCCAACAGCGGCGCTTCCCACCATCAATCGGGAGGCAAAAACACCAATGGCGTGGTGCAGGCGGAGCCTATGCCTCCCTCCCCCCCGGTCCTGCCGCCGCCTACTGCTTCCTCTACACGGATGTGACTTGTCACCCCTTCCTTTACCACCGTCCTATCATCCAGACCGACCTTCGTTCGTGCCTTTATTAATTGTTTGACTTCATGGTAGATGAGTTGTGAGCGTGTATGTGCCTTGTTATTTCCTGCTCCATTTCTTGCTATCTTTGCGCATACAGACGCATGTCTCCTTTTTTCGGCCTCGCAGCTTGGGTGCTTTCAAGCATGTCTACTTTGTTGTCAAGTACAGGATCGTAGTGACTACAGCTTACTGTAAGAAATCGACATTGAGGCGGCGGTTTCCATGTGTCAGATTTGAGCTCCAAAGGGCTGTTGGGCTCATCTGTCAGCGGTTATGAGACACCAGTTTGATGCTGAAGGCTGTCATCGCTGACGTTACTTTTGTGAACCAGTTGCGGGATTCTTTCCTTCTCTTGGTTGTGGTGGTTACGGCTGATTGGATATGGAAAGCGATCGGCACCTGCCATATTGGGACGGTGATTTGTAAACGCTACAACTTTAGCAGGGACGATTTGATGCAGAAGAACCGCAAATGATCTTACTGTTGCTATAGGGGATTAACTCAATAGAAAGGAAATGATTGTTCGAGATTCATGGAAATGGTGAAATCTAAGCGCGTGGAACTTGCTTTAGGCGCAACAAATTGCATGTGGCTATTCTAGAATTTCGT
>NW_020170482.1:160979-162279 GCF_000524195.1 Echinococcus granulosus
AAAAACGGTAGAGTGGTAGAGGAGTTTTGTTGATGACACCCACGCAATTACTCACTCAACCATCCTTCGTCTTCATGCAACGGCTACTTCCCCACTCCTACATTTTAAAGTGCCTCCAGAACTGACTTCCAGCACTGCAGGCATCGGTAAAGGCCAACTTTAATTCCGTGTGGCTAGTACAACTACTGCCACCACTGATGCGCCAAACAATGTTCTGGTGGTGAGAAAGTGAAACGAACAACACAGACTGGTTAGCAATTAGTTCAAGTTAAGTTTAGTCTCTGTAGTAAGGTGAGGAGGGGAATTGCTGGATCAGCATCACTTCCATCTGAACTGATAATGCCACGAGCTGACTTCTAGTAGGTAAGTGGTAGGATGACAATGAGGATGACATTTGGCAAGTCACTTCATCACTACTTGTTCCATTAAACGCGACTTGCCTCTACGCATGTGCCCACAAGAAAGCAACTCTCCTTCCACCTCCCTCCCCTCCCTGAATATCGACTAGCTACCAATAGCACTTCACGAATGCTCATCTTCCAATTAGGATTGATGGTGTAAGGCATTAGACATGAACTCTTGGGAAATGCGTGAGAGGCATCGCTGTGACTACAAATTACCCCATCACTCTCTCTCCTCTTCCACGGTTGGTTTCAGTTTAATACATGGTAATGCATACGACTGCTGTTGTTGGGACAACGGTCTCAGTACAGACTCCTCTGCAAGCCCTACGAACGACAATTGGGCCAAGTGGAGGTGTGCGCAATGGAGCAGCAGCACCAACAATAACAGGCTGCTACAGATTAGCTTCCACGTCTCTACAATCATCTCGCATTGTCCTTCGCCTTCTCCCTCTCCCTCTCCCTCAAAGAGTGCTTCTAGACTGTGCCAAAGGATGAACTACTGTTCAACAGATGGCAAGATGCGAGTGCTTCATCACAGAGGAAATTCAACACCTGGGTACGACTCGGTGATCACCCAACTCCGACTGGCACTACTGCGTGACCACAGACCTAGTTCCTCAAACTATCCAACTAGCTGAGTAGCTTGCCACGTAGCTTCATGACCAAATGGTCAGCCAGTGCAGTCAGCCAGTCGTCACTTAGTCCGCAAGCAATGCGAGTGAAGGAGTCTGCGAGGTAGCGAGTGATAAGGTCATGTGAGGGAGGTAGCACGCAGCACAGCACTTTACACTACTGTACACTGCAGTACAGTACACTACGGCACAGCACAGTACAACGCATAATACAAAACAACACACACACACACACACTTAAATCACGCCACCACCACCACCACC
>NW_020170482.1:162379-163558 GCF_000524195.1 Echinococcus granulosus
ACACGAACAAAGGAAGTGCTCAAACAGTGGCGAAGACTACGGTACCAACAACAACAACAACAACAGCGTCATATGCACTGCTTTGTCGCAGGAAATGCATGCATTCATAGGCAGTGATTTTGTTCACACACTTCTCCTCTCACAATAGGATCACCCACTCACCCACCTACTTCCTCAATGTGGGTTGTCATCTCCTCTCTCAAGTGCTATTGCCATCTCCACCTCCCCCCTCCCCCCTCCCTCCTCCCTCCTCCTACTTCCTCTGTGTTGTTCCACCTGACTATCCTCAAATTAGCAGCCCTTCCCTCCCTCACTCCTCCTATGCTGTAGTTGTGCTGTGATGAGTGATGGAGTGGTGTTGTCACCGACCTTGACTATGTGGCGCGTGCTATGGGGGTTTGTGGGGGCAGGGAGGGAGTATTGTCTCTACATCAGCCAGCACAATGTGTGCAATCGTGGCAAGTCATTCCACAAATCGCGTTATTTTGCAATCGGAAGGGCATTGGTGGCAAGCAGAAGCATCTGCGACATCTTACAAAGGCAACAGAAGTCGAATTGCAATTGCTACCAAAAACTACGCGAATGTGGATTTGATCATGCAGGACAAGTCGTGCCAGTACACACCAGTACACACACAGGTGAGTGTGTCCACATGTGTGTATGTGTGTGTGTGTGTGGTTGAGGGTGTAATCGAGGCAGCCGAAATTCGCCTGTCGTTGTGTTGTGGGACGCAGAATCCCAGTGCGTTGCATCCCCTTTGAACGCATTACACAATGAAAAACCTTCGCTCAAATGATTGCATCAATTCACACATAAAACACCTTGCCTTCATTCTCACCTTCCCTCCTTCCTTCTATCTTCTCCGGCAAATATGAACGAGGTCACGACTACGCACATGCATACGAAGACACACATGCACATGCACACACACACAAAAGGCGTAAAAGTGTTTGCAGCAATGTGAGCAAAGTGGAGGCGTGCGAGGGGGACAAGCGTGAGTTCATTCCCAAAAGACCAGCACCCACATTACTGCAGCGAGATAGAACAATTGCACAGGAGGCAGTGGTGTCAGTCAGCATCATCGCCTCAATGACGCCTGCATACCCACCGTTAGAGACAAAGGCATTCGACCTGGGTGGATCAGCAGCATCCCAACCAATGCTACTTCACTCCTTGCAC
>NW_020170482.1:163658-174017 GCF_000524195.1 Echinococcus granulosus
GGGTGTCATAATCATGTAACTCTGGTAGCAAACCTACTACAGAAGTGGCACCAATTGGAGATGTTTGATTAGTAGTAGGGACCTACTCACCGAGCTTCGAGGTGATTCATTTGCCGTCAGGTCATCTACTACTCCGTAATGGGAAAATGCCACGAGAGGACATCTGATCTCCTCCTCCTCCTGCTTCAACCACTGTGAATGGACCATCCATTATATCTGCCCTGCTTCCCACCACTACCACCATCACCTGTGCTGCGATTCACACCTCCACTCTTCAGTCAACTGACTGCTATTCCATCCTTCTTGCATATTCCTCTACTAATGGAAGCCAATAGGACGTCAGGGAAACACAGAAGTCGCAGTCTGTAAAGACAGCGCTGCCACTAATGAGAAATCTGTCCTCCTCTGACAGCCAATCAGCATGCAGTCAGCTGATCCCCCTTCGACCGACTGGTCGATCAATCACATGACTCTGCACCGACCGTGGTTTGTCCATAGCCGCCTCACCTTACGTTGCCTTGCCTCACCTCGGCCCCGGCGGCTGACAGCACGAACCAATCAAGTGGGGAACCACTCTTGAACGACCTCACCGTCCACCTCAAAGAAAATTCACCCACAAGGAGAAACGCCTTCGACGAGCGAATTTTACGCAATTCATAGCAGACTTACGCATCTCTTCGCTGATGCAGCCTTCTTCATTCTGTCATTTCTACCTTACACCACTCCATGTTTGCCACGAACAGAAACTGCATCGTCCATCAAAGACCTAACAGCTATCGCGAGCAAAGGGTATGTTTCTGCTCACTTTTACCATTACCACTTTTCTCTGAAACGCTACCATGGGTAGCTGCAAACATGTTGTGTGAACAGGTAAGAGCCTTTCTTACATCAGCTTTTACAAAATATTTGGATTTTTTCTTGACATTTGCCCTTTATGCACGAACTATCGACACCAAAGCAGACCTTGCGCTGGTGAAAGATCCTTCCTCAGACCCGCATGACTCAAGTGACCACATCTAAGAACCCGGATTTAGTCTCTATTATTGTACCAATCCTTTAGCGGTTAAATACCATCAGAATTTCACCCCGCATTCATTACAAAGACCCGCCTCAGAGGAAAGTAGACCAGCACACTGCCTAGAAGCAGTACTTTTACTTAATCCAAAACCATGTCGCGTCGATCTCGTTACTTTAAAGCCAGCCAAACTGTTTGTAATAAGCAATTTGCGGCGACTACATTTACCACAATACAAAAAACAACATAAGCGCGACGTACGTGATAAACTTGTTGGGCATTTTGTAACACTTCCAGCGCTATCATGTTTCTGATCTTTGGATTGTTTCATTCTGTTCCTCGTTCAGGTAGTTGATGAAACCTAATAAGGCTTCATGCCGATGCCATTAAATGGCACAAAAACCCTAAGATTTCAACATAGTCAAAAAATTCTTTTTAGTTTCAAAGATAGTCAAAAGCTTAAGGATAGATCCACCCCACGTCTTGAACGCCGTGTATGATTCGATTTTGCTTACAATGTTCACTTTTACTTATCCATCGTAAGACAAAATTCCTTTCCCGATCGCAGCAAATAAAATAGTTACCTTCTCTTCAACTGCATCAAAATCATCCACGATTGCAAGGATTAGCCGCTTTACAACAATGATGAAAATGACACATCTTACAACGAAATTCCAAGATGCCTGTAGTTAAGATAAAATCTTGTTTAAGGTAAAGGACCTAGAGTGATAACAAGCCTCTGCAAGAAAGAAATGCAAAACTCAGAGAATCACTTTACAATTTCGGCCATTGCTTCAGCTAAATAGCCCAGAAATAAAACGCCAGATTTGGAGCTGAAAAATTAGGATTTAATTTGCATTAAAGGAACCTGTGTATAAAGAAAAAGGTCCTGAAAAGTTAATCCCTGATTACTTTCAAGTCAACTCCACAAAATGTAGGTGCAACGAAGTGTCATGAGCAAGCTGAATGTTCAGGAACAAAAGTATGTAAGAATGTTACCTTAGGAAGCCTATCAATCCGGCAGGTATAAACTTCCCTGTTTTGCTGTATCGCATGCACATAAGAATAGCTAAGCACACACTACCACCTAAGGAACAAAAGGATGTATGAAGTGGTTAACGTTACCCAGTAGCAAACGAGCATCTCCCTTTGCTAAGTGATGAGAACCAAGAAGAAGTAGAGCACCGAAAGCGAGTCCTGATACAAGCGACGCAGTGCTGCCTAAAAATATCCGATTAACGCAAAGAATTAAAATACCAGCCCTGACATAGCCCACCACACCACCTCCTCCAACAACTAACCCGAAAAGCAAGCTCAGCGGATCAAACATCAGCTCGGCGCTGGGTCAGAGTCCCCGCTACATAAACAACCAATTTAAATAACACCCATAATACCCATGAATTACAGTAGGCTATTTTAAACACAATAGTACCACTTTCTCATGCTTCCAAGCTTTTGCCGAGTTTAAACAACAACTCAGTAGTAGTTTTTGTTAGGGTTCGATCGAGGTTAAGGTTAAAGTGTGATTTATCCAAACAGACTTTTAAAGTATATCGTTATGCAACAGTAGTTTACAATCGCATTTTTTACTTACCGACCTCTGTGTTAGTGCACCCCACCTTGGTAAATTTGAACTCATTCACAACTAATTTATAGAGCGGGGTTTGCTAGACCCGGCGTTAATGATGAAAAAATTGTTTTTAGTGCTCCAAGGGAAATTCTAAGGTCTCGTGTCATTTCATTTCCAAAGATTGCTTTATTTGATACCATTTTTACCAATTTATAGTGAGCTGCTCCTAGTCACAAGAAGTCACAATAGTGTAGCAGAAAGCGTATTACTGACGTGCAAAATAGCTGAGGCTACTGGCGTGGCTAGGGAACTATGGCTCCAAGCAGATGTAAGCTCTGCGAGAATTTACGTAACTGAGAGAAAAAAAATGGAGAGTAACCACCTACTTAAGCATTACTTGAGTTGTTACCATGTTTTCTGCAAATCGAACCTTACCTCGAAGTGCTTATCTTACTTAGCACTCACGAAAAATAGCCGAAGGTAAGTCATTAAGGACTTGCCTTTTAGAGGGCAGCGGTATTTTTCTTGCAAATGCAATTTATGGTAATACTTAAGCAATTGTTTAAATATCTGCAGTTTTACACCGTTTTTGGAGAGCAAGTGAATAAATCTTGTAGGAAATTATTAAAGCAGATGAAGACTGCTCCACGTCAGTACTCCACAAGATATCTTTGCCCCCGGTGTAGTTTATTTGACCATGCGTCACTCCCTGGCTTCTAAGTTTTCCGATTTAGAGCTAATAATGCACAGGAGGGAATGAATTGACCACAGCCCGATCAGGAAATGTGATACTTCATTATGTGCGTAAATCGGCGTGACTCCGAACGACTTTACTGAAGATACATACAAACGCATTTCCAGATGCGCATTAATAAACCTAACTGCTCTATTGGACTTTTCGATAAAGGGGAACAGTTTCGACCTACCCTCTGCAAATCAAATGTTACTCTACTATAACGAAATTGTAGCACAAAGCGAAAAGCTACTTACAAGTATGATTTTATTTGATTTGAAACAATATAAGACGTGGAAACAGTCGTAGCTCCTTGAGCCTTTCCTCAAGCCCCAATAAGTCATGCACCTAGAAAAGGAGTCTTGCTGATGTACAGAAGGGATGGAGGCTGCTGCCATTGGTTCTGATGACGTGCCCCTCAGAAGTATGAAAGAGGAGTCTTAAATGCCCATGAAACCAAAACAAAGAGTTGAACAAATGATCAACGTGTTGCACAGTCTTGACACCTGTAATGCACATCGAAAATTTACGTGATTCCTTGCCATTTTTGGGATATAATAACGCAACTATTCATTTTGACTTGCTTACGATCGTTTATATGCAAGCTTCATTAAGTATCGGCCCTCTTCCCGATCTCTTTCTATTTCCTTGTATTCTAAACCTTTGTATGCCTGAATTTAGGTTGGATGGGTTTGCATAACCTCCTTGCAATGTCTGTTGTGTAGCACTTGGAGGAGAAGCAGTACGTGCAATGGTAGAAAGCAAGTCTAGGAAATGGGTTCCACCCAATTCCCTCAACAGAAATTATTTGTACCTTGTAATGTTAAAGCGCTAGACGCACTGCTAATTATTCCCAAACGATCCACTTACTAGCCAGCACTTCAAAGGGACGTGGCGGATCATTCCCATGAGATCATGCTCAACTTAAAAAACATTCATCAATTTAGGCAGCAAATGAATTTGAGGCTCAAATACCATTAAAAAGGATGATGCTGACTAACTTCCGAGATCGATTAAGATCCCTTTTTAAACCCCATCAGGGAGAGGTTAAATCCGAGGAATCCTTTTGATACATCCGCTCTCCACCAAGTCATCTTCCCTCACACCATTGTCTTTAAAATAAGCACATTTTTGATGTCAACTAATAATGAACACACTTTGATGGTACCTTTTCTTCCCTTTCTCTACCGCTTCTTAGTAAGTTTTACAAAGTGCTTCTCAATAATTCGTTAATCGCAAGAGTCTGGAGAGGGCAGATGTCCACGTAATTGCCTCCTACACCGCTTCCAGTCATACTCATCGGTCTCTCTGCCTCTCCACTCCCTCGCACCGCATTCAGCTGCGCTTCCATAGATCTGGCTAGGCGTCTTGACAGTCGGGTGGACGGTACTTGCACTAGGCGTTCACAACTGCTGGAGGAAAAGAGGGGAGTGGAATGAGGTTGCAGTGGAGGTGAACGAACTGTCAGATTTCCTGTGTAAGTAGCAATAGCGGAAGCAGTGTTAGAGGGTAGCTGAAAGTCCAGCATTGCATAGTTCAGGGTAGACGTAGCTGTTGACACGACATCTTTTCCGAAGAAGTGTGGAGCTACCGTTGCTGAGCGAGAGGTTGCCGATTTCGTCTCCTGACTCTGTAGAAGGCTCCGTACGTTCTCGTAAGTACCGATGCGATGCTGCAAAGACAAAAGCTAAAATATATTTCTTTCTATTAAAGAAGAATGTCACAATTTTGCATAACTAAACTACCAAGGGTGGTTGATCAATCAGTGGTGATTGCGCGTCGATTTCTTGACTCAGTGGAGGAGCAGATGCCGGTGGTGGAGGCGGAGGTGATGAGAGTTCAACCATCCAATCCGAATCGTCTTCACCATTGTCATTACAGCCTTCTGTAGCACCTGCCCGTCCAGCAATCTCAGCATTGGGTTGTAGGAGGTTTGTCCACGACCGATTTAGCTTTGGAGGGAACAGAGGGATGTTGACGTAAGTCTGATTGCTGATCACCAGTGGTGGTGGCGGAGGAGGCACGGAGGGAGGGGGTGACAAAACGGTTGAGGGACAACAGACAGCCGAACGCGTCTTAAGGGACCTCGAACGCTTCTGATGCTTGATATGAGCCTTAGATGAAAATGAGTGTGAATGAGCCTTCCACCTACTTATAGAGCATAAGTAGGGAGTGTGTTTTGTTGCAATACCTCGAGATTTTGCCGAAACATCGTGATATTTGGGATGCGAAAGAGGTAATGACCTTCGCCATGTGGAGCCCGTCGACCTGTTTCCATCTTGAAGAGACATCCGTGAAAGGCGAACTGACGGAGGGTTGTTAGTGGCCACTCCAATCGTAGAGTCTCCATTTGGGACGTTGAATGCTGATCACATCCAACGAGAGTTTGGACACTTGGAGCATCCAAATCCACGCTCTGACGACTATAACAGAAAAAAAATAAGAGTGGTTAAAGTAAATTCGAGCCAATAAACTACGGTTCTGGAACGCTGTTGAGTTCAGTTGCACATTTGGCCACACGGATCCTCAGTCTCTGTGGGTTTCGCCTCATCACCTTTCGCTAACCTTAGCACGAGTCCATATATCGCAGTTGTGGAAGTGCGTTAGTCCACAACCAGAAACTAAGGTTGGTATTGAAGTAATCAACTGAGTGATTTGACCATTTGTGTTCCAATCAGACTGGGCTCTTTCTCACAGGATCGGCGCGACCCTTTTGACTACCATGCATGGAAGGACGTTGAGTGGGTTACTAACACTCACGTTCACAGCACCTCAACGACCTCTCAATGCCCAACTTTGGAGACATTATGAGTGACATGAGCGAAGGACGCCAGAAAGCTGGTGATGATTCACAATAGGTAGGTCTTCTCTACGTGTATGCGATGACATGTATTCTGACCTCTGTCCGATTGTTTCAGAGTGAACAGTCTTTACCTTTACCTTCGATTCATTCAAAAGTCGTGGGTCTTGTGATCGTAAAAAGCACACTACGGCTTCTAAGAGGGCGAAAAATAGCCACGTAGACAAAAGAAGGGGGAATAATTCATCTTACCTACGCAATGAACAGAGGTGGGTGTTTAAAGAAGGCAGCAACAGTTGTTTGTGATACAGGGATAAATGCAGCCCCTCTGGAACTACCTGCCGCTGCATCACACACGCACATGTCCGCCCATTCGTGATTGGCTAATGGCACTGCAATTCAAGGTGGTGCGTTGGGGATATGAGTGAGGGCCTGTGCACATCAGTCATGCAAGTACGCACTTGAACAAATTTGCAGAATTGGCATGTTCATTACTTGGGGATTCATTCCCTCCAGAACGTAATCAACGACGAATCAGTATTTCCTTTAATATTTGATCCTTTTATTCGCGGTAAGTAATAGAGGATAGTCGAGATCGGTAAAGCGTGTTCATCACCGTTAATGTGGAACTTTGAGGGGTCAAACAGACTTCAGCGCTAGTGCAACCGTTAAATTGGTGAATGTAGTTCCTCCAACCGTGGATGCAATTATTAAAAGTTTCATTGAAATGCACAAAATTATAAACTTCCTGAAATGTAGGCAATTTTAGGTGAGTATTTGGTTTACGGAGTTAAGACCACCACGTAGGTGGTGGTATATCACTTTCAGGGATGACAAATGTGATGAGATGTACCGCCACTGAGGGATACACCCTGATTCTTCGTGGTAGCGGATGTGGCCAAATGGTAGTGCGGAGCTCTCCTGATCTGCCACGCAAGCTCACTAATGGACGACTCCACGAGGGAGAAGTTGGGCTCCATATTGGATGTACACGTTGAGGAAATGAATTTGTTCTTGCAGCACAAGCAGCGCATAACATGACAGTGGTCCCCTCCCTCTTCGATGGCCTTTACGCATGCGTTTCTCAGCCATATTCATCTCAGGCGCAAAAGTATAGCAAGCTTAAGCAGTTCTTTTAGAGGCTGCAAACGAAAAATAGACTTTACCTTTGAGGGAAACTGAAAGCATATTTCTCTTTCCCCTTATCTCTCACACTTTGCCAAGAAGTGAGGGGAGTGAAAATGTGGGAAATGGGGAAGCGCAAGACCACAAACTTGGTGAAAATGCCAAGTCCTGTCAATCGACCGCCAAATGGCAGATTTCTCCGGAAAAACGTGAACAATCACTACTAGACAGTCAACAAGGATAGAGGCAGTAGAAGCAGATGCCATTTTAACAGATGATTTTCTTCCTGTAGGCAACCAGTTACCTGACTGGCGGGATGGCCAGGTGAATAGGCTTGTCTGAAAGTTAGTTCAAAATGAACGTGTTTACATCACTGTTAAATGCCTCTACGTGTTTAATGGTATGTGCCTCACATACTATGCCCACTTTGCGAGTCCAAGGTGCTTCTTCTAGAGCCAATCTCAAATGCGATGCCATGAAGAAACAAGCTTTATTCTACCACTATCTAGGTAAATGTACTTGCCAAAAAGGTTAGAATTTTGTCAAAATTAATCACTATTACTTTAGCAAGAGTAACGATTGATGAATGTGGGCATAGATTATAATCCATTTTTTTAAAAAAACTCGAAAAGTGGGACTGATGGTCTCTCACTTCATATTCACAGCCACACACCTTATAAATATGCCTTGAAGACAGGAACATCTGTCTTTTCCGCATAAAAACACCACTAGCAGCGGTAAGAGTGGCAGTTGAAGGACCACTAGCACTAACAGCAGCAGTATCACCAACTTTGACCGAAATTTTATTCCATTTGGCTTTTTATTGGTCAATGTTCACATTCGGGGCTATGAAATGGAGGTTGGTATGTGCCTGGGTAAATCGACCTCTCTTTCCTCCCATCTGTTCTTACGAGGAATGTTAAAAAGATTCCCATTTTACGGACGGCAAGTTTTCTTACACATGCGTGACATCAGCTAAGGAGACTGAATTACCAATAATAACACAGATAACTTACACAGCCACCATATAATACGGTTATGGACTTGCTAAATGGTCTATTTTAAGCATGTCTAGGTCCCAGTAACAGCTGTGCTAGGTCCCGATTTTCCTTAGGCAGCGAGTGAATTGACCAGTTTGGCACTACAGGTGGCAATGCCATACTAGAACAATATCACATCTAAAAGATTGTGTTTGAGTTCACCTTTAAAGCCTGGTAACAAGGTTGGCGGTTTTGACGTTTTGTGGAATAGCGGGGAAGACAGACCATTACAAATTAACCAAGCAGATGCAGTTTATATGGTGTTGATGTCTATAGTTTGTTCAGTAATATAAGTAGTGTAATAGACCTAAAGACCTTTTCAGCTCCACGAATGGTGATTTTAAAATTTTTTGTGAGTCCGGAGCTTCTTATCTAGCTCTTTGAATTTTAATCATGACGACTAATGGCAAAACTAGAAATTGCGATGTGCTACATTTACTGTGTGGGCACTTGGGCATGCGTGGCTCGATCGCGTCGGACAGCAGACACGAGTACATAAAGTGTTAAGACGTGGCCTAGCCCAAGACAACCAATCAAGTAGTGCTGAAAAGATAGAAACGGTTATAAATACCTGGCTACATTTATGAACTCCATGTCTCTAACATAATACTAGAGGGTTAATAGGCCACGTTTGCAAGGGAAGCTTTGATTTCCCCCCTTTTATAAATAATCTTAAATGGACTTTCTGGCTACGCTTTAATTTGCTGCCAAAATTTTTTAACATGTACGATTTTTAAAGTATCGGGAAGCCGCATATTTAGCTTTTGTTCCATTAAATGATTTGAAAAAAGGATGATATATACCAAAACCGACGCACTTATTTTTCGACTTCTTAGAGAGCAACGTTGTCCAAAACTGTTTGATACCACGTTTCCGTAAGTTTAATGGACTATAGACACTTGACCAGAGCTTTCTTCTACCAGAAAAGCATCTAGACTGAGATGAAAGCAGTGATTGGTAAGAGAAGTTGGTATCATTCTCCATTGCCCAGTAAGATAGATCGAAAAACGTTCCTGAATTCAATTGATCGCGATTGAGTAAGAAGCCATAGTCAAGTGCTAAAAAACAAAAAGAAATATTGAAATAGAGTTAAGGAAGCCATTTGCGCTGCGATGTTTTCAACTTACAGTAATTTTGAGCAGAGGGACTAAGAAGTTCCTGATCACCTGGGCCACCCAAATGGGCTGGAATTTTTAAATCAGAGTCCCTTGATAGGAATATAAGGCAACCATTTGAGCAAGTAAGAAAACCTGTAATTCGACAAGCTTCTAGCCGAAACCGATAAGTCGAGTTTAAACGAACTGCCCCATAGTCCGGTAGATCGGAGGATTCTGACTTTTGAGGTGTGTCCTCGGAGAGAAGCTTAGTGCCCATGCTAAAGACAGTACTGTTTTTCTTAGAGGCTTTTTGAGGAAGCGCCGTCTTTGACAACTCACTAGGATGTGAACGAAGAGTGTTCGCTGACATACGTGGTGTTGCCAAATGAGTGCGAACCATGTGGGCAGGCAATACCGTGGCCTCAAGATGTTGATCGGTTGGCAAATCACCAAGCCAAATACCACATAATTCAGCGTTAAAAGTAAATTGCTGTGCAAATTTTGAACTGTATTGCAATTCAGAGGAAGTAAAATGTAGGGATTCAGCAGTGGGATATGACAAACAATCCATATATATCACACAAGTGAGATAAGAAACAGTGAAAAAATGATGATTTGAAAATTTACACTCAGCAAAGGTATAACGTTTGGATATGTACAGAAATATTGTTTTCTAAGTAACTTCGCAAATAACTTCCTAAATTGTGAGAAGAAACAGACTACTCAAACGCGTTCCCGAACACCAAGATCCGCAAAGTACAGCTAATGTTGTGCGATAAAACAAAACATGGCAGGCTTGTATAATGTGCATCATACTAGTTAACATGTTAAAAAAGTTATAAATTATCGCTTACAATTACTTTGTTTGCTGTCTGTTGTGCCTAAAAAATATCATACTGCTGCCTTACTTCCTAGTATAAATACTGAACAGCACCTATAAAAAGTGCAGCAAACTGGCTTTCTCAGACTGCTTGTTACG
>NW_020170482.1:174117-188851 GCF_000524195.1 Echinococcus granulosus
TGCAATGGGGCTTCAGAAAATGTTACATAATTTTAGCCCAACATTTCATTTTTGGCTGGTTTGTAATCCACTACGAAGGTAATGGTACGTCACAGATGTGAATTATTAGGGCTTTTAGGATCACAAAAAATGTTTTAGCATTTTTTTAATGCCCATTACTAAGCTTACATTAAATCTTGGCTGTCGGTCTTTGAACCATAAATGGTCCTCAGGAACCCATTGTTTGTATGTTCTTTTGCACTTTCGTTAATAATTGGCTCTTGCTTTTTGGCCATGTATTCCTAGATGTTTTTATTTGCACTACAGTTTTAAAGCCATAACTTTGTAATAACAAACTTTACCATTACCATACAGGCCCTGCTTCTGCACCTCAGGCAGGCAGTGTGGTTTCTGAATCAAGCCGGTGCTCCATTATCTGATGCACATTCACAAGATATGTTTTACCAATCTTCTTTCTTTTACAGAGAAGCCTTCTAAGGCCCCAGCCGGCTGTTGAACCCGTTGTCTTGAACTTGTTTAATATGCCAAAATTCCATTTTGGACAATTTTTCCAGTAGTCCAGTCGTCGTGAATAGCTTTTCATAGGTAAGTCAAATCACTAGTTAAAACCTTAGGTGACTACAATGAACAAAGAAACTTAGATCTATTTTGCAAATTATGTGGCTGTTTTTTAGCAACAGATGCTAAAAACTTTTTGACCGACATTTATATGACCATCAAAATTACTAAATCATACCATAACTCATGAACTGCTCCTCATTTGCATTTAAATTTTTATTTCTTTGACAGCTGTAAACCCCTAGCAATAGTAGATTAAAAAGAGATCAGGTACTTATAATATATCAATTCGGCCTTTACTCTACCCGCAATCCTTGACGATCTTGGATCTTGTTGAAGGTTTTCGACGATGGGGCTTTTCGGAATTATTGACGTAGATTTTCATTGACAGATCCAGAGAACGCCTTTAGTAAGAACTTTAGCGTTTTGCGTCACGAATTGCATTTTTTTACGGTTCCTAATGTACTTTGACTAATTGACTATTTTATTTTAACCTACCCTTTACCTTGTCTTTCATAAAAGTTGTTTTTTGGTATTCTAGTAAGTTGTTGCTATCCTTTTATTAGAGTCAAGGCTGTTGTGAGCTTGGATTTGTGAGGCTTTTCCAGGGTTTCCACTATATAATTATTCACAGAATCGTAAATTCCATTGTTGGCATTTTATTGACATATTTCGCACTATTAATTTGGATCGTCTGCAATCAAAATAATAACTTTTTTTGCTTATAATGGGTCTAACGCAACTCTTGCCTGCTTGGAGCACTCACTTTCACCCCCATTGCCATTTTTGTGAAGATGGAGAACGGACTGACCGAGGTTCATCTCGTATCCCTTCCCTCGGAAGTCAAATCCCTTAAGCTTGTCGACACAAATCACCCAAACAACAAAGACAGTGGTGATGCGTCTAGCAGTAGAACTCCCAGTCCCACCAAGAAATGTCATGAGATGATGTTTATCGATGACGGCACCGCCTCTTCCTCTTCTTCCTCCGCCACCTCCACAAAGGAGCGCGAAAAACAGCGCCACACCAGTGGTGACACCGACCGACAGGTGAACACTCTCCAGTGTCGCCTTATTGAACCTCCTCCATCCCTTCCACCACTCCCACCGCCACCACCACCACCACCACCAATATCTTCGGAAGTGTGTGAAAGGTCCCCTGCATCCTCCCGCCGTCTGCCCACCGTGGTGGTACTCGGCTACCAACGCGTCGTGGCTGAATCCCAAGCCGCCGCAGAGCGAATGCATCAACAACAACAGCTACTACGACAGAGCACTCACCCCACAGACTGTCCGCTCACTCTGAGCATCGGATCCAGCGGGCTTATTGATCACGGTGTGCCCGCCTCCCCACACGGTCGAGACAACAGGGTGCCTACTTTAATAGCAATAATCCCATGGTTTCGAGAGAGGTAGTCACTTGACCTATTTTTCCATTTTTAGGTAAGGTGTCCCCCGCCCGACGATCTCCACTACTTGGCACAACCCCCTCCACCACAGTCTTCTCCCACTAACACCTCGAATGATACCACCATTTCGCCCGTCGTGTCATCCCCTCAGTCACCATTAGCATCACCACCACCACCAATCACCTTGCAGGGGGCCGCCTCCTCTGACCAATCAGTGTCCAACTCACCGCTCAGCAGCTCTCCGCCTGACGTAGGGCCTCTGTGGCCAATGATAGGTCCAAAAGCGGTGGCTGAGGACGCGGAATCTATTGCCGAGTCAGTGTATCATCAACCGCCCAAGGCGGCTGATCGCAGCGCCGCTTATCGGTTAGCGCGTCGCCTCTTCACCCTGGATGGGTTCAAGATCAGCGATGTTGCTAAGCATCTCTGTAAAAGGTGAGCTAATGCACTGTTGTTCATGTCTTGTTGATTGGGAGGGTGAGCGAGGGTCCGAACAACTTGTTTCGTTGTAGCACTGGTAGCTTCTCGTCTACATTTCCTCTCTCCAAGAAGTGTTTTCTCTGACATTTCAATTGTGCAGCAAAGCGTTGGCTTTGATAGTTCAGGTGTTAGAAGGACGGATGTCGGGTTGTGCAAATCTTGCGTTGAATGCGTGGTTGCGACTCCGAATTTCCCTCTATTCAATCTTGCGTACGCTATGTGAGGGGTTCTCTCTCGGCCGCAGGAACACGTCTAATGACTCACCGGCCGCATGCGCGTGCGTGCGTGCGTGCGTGTGCGATCGCGCATCTCAGCGGATGTCGCGTCACCCCCTGGCCGCTTCTCTCAGCCTTTCGCATATACATTCATATGCAGGCACTCTCGTCCCTTTGCTGCTGCCAATACTACTGCCCCAATTTTAGCATCCTTTTTTCTTCCTCTGTCAAAGTTGGTATCTTCGGAGTGCGGAGACTAGATTTCCCCGTTGCATAATGGTGCTTATCGTATTCGGCATATGATAAGGTGGGTAAGAGGCTGAGGATTAGGAATGTTTCTGTCTTCTGCGGTGATGTCATCTTTATCATTCCACCTGGAATTCAGGTGGTTGAGAAATGGGTTCAGGGATTCTTCACTTCCGACCCTCCGTCAGGAAGATCCGAGCTTGTTTGTCGAACGCTCTTTGGGCGAAGTTTCACTGCGATGCTATCATAACTGCATCCGAGGTACCCCAGGAGACATTTATGCGGGAAACGTCTATTAAATGATTGAATTTTTATGGGGCTGTAAAGTGATAACCACTACATAACTCACCCCACTCATCGTGTAGAGATCAAAGGTCATCGTACTCTCACGACAGTGGTGTGTAGTAGGTATGGAGGGATGTGACATTGGTGGATCTTTTGTAAGATCAAGTAAGTATAGACTGCATGGAGTAAATTTTAATGATCTAACAAGCCGTTTGACAAGATTTGCACGGCTTGTCCTAGTTGCGATCCCGATTTTTTTAGACGGCTGATTCTTCGATTCGTGTTTATGTCAAGATTAAACAATGTCTTGGCCACTATTTTCGTTGGAATCGATGAACGCGAAAGGAGGGGACGAGTGATTGGTCATGTCTGGGCGTGTCATATGACCACTTCTGTGTGGCAGACTGGCTGCTCTTGCAACAATCTGACATTAAAATCGACACCATGACATGTTGTTATCTGGTAATCCTATGCGCAAATTTTATCAAAGAAGAAGGAGCAGCGCCATTGCGTGATAATCGCTTGTGAATCGAAGGTATGTACCAAGAGCAAAAAGATCATCTTCGCAGAGCCGTCTACGAGTCGATTAGTAAGTTTCAAAATCCCCTAACTTATGTGGTCGATGCATAACACTTAAACGTTTGATTCTAGCCGTTACTAAGATGAGAATGAGAAGGATTTCACTACTGTGAGCAAGAAATTGAGTGGTAGGGGAGCTCAAGACAAACTTGGTCAGCAAACCTAGTTCATATCATCTCCTGGAGCTCGTAAGGATCTACACTCCAAAACCCGCTCCGAAATCGGAATGACTGTCACAAATACAGTGCCATATGACCTACTCCAAGGGAAGCCGAACTCTACAAATGGATTGGAGATCTCTCAAGGAATTTATGTCATTGCATAAAGGTGCATCAGGCTTATTGGCCGTTTGATTTCGACCATTTCGAATGGCTCATGGAAGCCTCTAGGCTAGACATGCTTCCGAAACATTGGAGTGTTACATCAGTGGGAGGTATTGGCTGGATGACGAAATGATTTTACACGTTTTGAACCAAGTAGAGGTAAAAGGTAAGGTGGTATTTTTAGCCTTTCAGATGTCATACAGTGTTTATACAGTGCTGTCAATCGTTTTAAATAGATCGCTAAATTTTCCTTGTTAAGACGACACGAGTGTCTTCATATGCCAGCTGGTGATCATACTCATAAATCAAAATTAAATGCTTACCTGAATCAGGAAATACCACGGTAGAGAGGATTACAGTGCCCTAGAGGGCCTTGAATCCTGGTGTAGGCATTTTTGTTTGCTTGCCGCATCCGTGGTTTGTGTGTGTGTGTGTGTGTGTGTACCCTTTTTGTTGTTGCCCACGTAACCGCGCTAAATGGACTGCTGTGTGTGAATGTGTGGGTGCAATCGATAGGGCGTCTTGGTTGTTGCCCGCTTTGCGTACACACACACCCATGACGCCTTTCCGTGCGCCCACTTTTGCCCACCGCACTCCACCCTCTGCCCACTCAGTTTATCACCTAACCGACCAATCTATCAAACCACCGAAAGATGCTCTCCATAGCTCTCATTTGCTCCTGCTTGTAGCTTGAGTAGTGTGATAGAGCTGCTTGTGTGGACAAGCAATCGCCGCAGAAGGATATTCTGTTGTGTGAAACAAGGCGGTGTTTTTTTAGTCTTCCGAACTTGTGCTCATTTACTAGTTTTCGCGATAAGCTAGCCTCATCCCCTATTCATTCCGTATCCATCCATCCATCCATCTATCCCGTATCCATCCATCCATCCCGTATCCATCCATCCAATATCCATCCATCCATCCAGTATCCATCCATTCATCCCGTATCCATTCATCCATCCTGTATCCATCCATTAATTCATTCATCTATCCATTAAAGCGGCATTCGGACACAGTTTGTTTACGTAGGGGACCCATCTCTTTTTCTCTCTAGAAAAGCCGGCAGCTGATAAAACGGGACACTGTTATTTTGTGCTTTCTATTCTATCATTCAGCACGTTTGCTAGCAGTATCACGTGTGTACGACACCCTGTTTTTCTAGATCCTACGTGACATACGTGTGAAATGTCTTGTTTCACATTTCAAAATAGTTGGTTGTGCACCAAATCGTATTTTGAATGGATTGGTAGAGTTTTGAAAAATAAAATTGTTGGGGTAGTCTAAATTTTTGCGTCTCATCAAAGCAGTACAGTATTTGGCTTGTGGTAGTCTCTTTTCCTTTGGGATACAGCTAGCGAATGTGTTAACAAATTGTATGGGCGTCGTATCCTTTGAAAATGTGATTCAAAATGGTTTCATTCTCTTTTATATTATTCATTTCGAGATGAATTGAATCATTTTCTTCTCTTCTGACGCTCTTTATGGGTGAGAGCCTTTACGAAACCGACACTTGCATTCTGTTTACTCACAGCTGATGGGCTTTTGTTGGATGCTAAGTTTCCCACAGTTCTTTGTTACTTGTGGCGGCGCTGTGATCAACCAGACACGTGAATTGCTTCGCGTCCGTTACAACAGTGCGACCATTTTGGGGCTTTTGGGATCATTGATGGATGACTCTGGGAGGAAGACAGGGACAAACACCAACTTATAATGCTTTTCTTCTGTGAGAGCGCCGTCCCTTTATTTGATGTGATTGTCAATCACGTTTAACCTAGGAGTTGAAAAACATTCTGATCACCTGCCGGGGCATTGATTTACCTGTCAAGTAGAATTTGTAGCTTGACACGCACAGGCATGACAGAGTGCTACTTCTGTTCTCTGGTACTATCACCAAAAGGTGCAGACTTTTTGAACCCCCATAGTGAATTGACTGTTTTTACACTAATTAATCGTGCTGATGCTCTTATGGTGCCTTGTAGGAACGACTTTTCGCAACTGGTGGGCGAGGAGTTTGCGAGTTTCTTTGACTTCACTGACCAGACGCTGGACACAGCACTGCGCCATTTCATGACCAAGTTCGCTCTCACTGGAGAGTCGCAGGAACGAGAGCGCATTCTCTTCCACTTCTCGCGTCGTTACGTAGCCTGTAACCCTGGCGACTTTGTTTCTGATGGTGAGTATATAATGCATATGTGTCCTTTATTCCCAGCTCCTGTGATTTTTGTCGATGAATGGTCTGTGGCATCCAGGTTGTTGCTGAAGGTGTTATAGGCTATACAAGTCTGGAAAATTTTTATACAACTGCATAAATGAGCCCGAAAACCGGTAGCCTATGTGGGGAATTAACAAGGGGAGAACAGGGTCCACTTAGTCATGTATAGAGGCGGTCATTAAATAAAAATCGGTACTTTCAGGTTTACCAGGGCAGAGAGCTGATTTCAAGGAGTGTAAATGGCATCTATGCCCTTAACCTCAAAATTTGTCAGTCTGGTGAAACCATCCCGAGATAGTCTGCATCGGGTTTCCAGTAATTGCAAATATCTGCTTTCTTGAATGATTGCTAGGGGAAGATTAGTTTTACAATCGCACGACAATGCGATGTACATTGATCATACTGGAGACGGAATCACTAGGATGGAAGTCGTCAAAAAAGTAGGGGTCGTATGTAGGGTCGGGTGACAATGAAATGTTGACACCATTGAATCAAGTGCTTATCGTTGTTGTATACATGCGCTCACGTGCGCAGTTACGGTGGCTCGTTTCGGGTGTCTTGACAAACGATGTTTGAACCGCCCGGACTGAACTGGACTGGCCTGACTCACGAACACATGAATGTATGTCGGCTACTAATACGAGCTAAGGGACAGTCTTGCTACTGTGTATATTACCATCACAAAAACACATCTTTTCACGGAACGAATATAAAAATGTAATTTACCAAAATTCTCCCTGCTTAACGGCATTACTTTTGTTCTGTGTATCGTCCTCACTGCTTCTGTCTCAGTCACTTGGTCCATAATCAGTTATCACGCTGTGAACAAGGATTATTCGTAGACGTCTGAACTAGTCGGTAGCAGTGCATCTCTTAAATTTTATATTTTCCAAATCGCATTCCGCTTTTCTCTCGCAAGTTCACCTTGTGCTTAAAGGATGTTTTAATATCAAGTAACTTTCCTTTGGCGGTACTCTATCAAGCGCCTCTGACTTCAATATGTAAATTAAGGACGCAATTTATGGCCAAAGGCAACTTCACAGCGCCTGCTAATTAGTAGCCATAGCTCCTGAGACAAATACACTTGTGAAGTATATAAGGCAGTTGGTGATTAAATCATCGAAATTACTAATCTGTCTGACCTATCTTAATTGCTCAAAATTAGATATATGTCTGTCTGCCTCCAATTCCCGCCTGTCCCTTGCACACGATCACCAACTACCTGTCTTCACTCGTGCTTCCTCTGCTATTGCTTTGGCAATAAACATCATCGTGCTCCTTCCAGTCTTGCGTCTGTTCTTTTACCCCAGTCTTGGAGTTGATTTGCTTGGAAGTCTTCGTTAGGCATCTCCTGCTCGTACGTGGATGTTTTTTGGCAGGCTTGTGGTGCAGAGGTTACTTTTTTTCTCTCGGTTAACTGTTAAAAATTTTTGCATCTGAATTCTGTCGCCTTTCGTTGCTTTACCTCAAACTCCTAAATCAACATCTTTCCAACTTTTTTTTGTTCAAGTAAAAAGAAGCATTGATGATGGCGATTTTTTTGCCCTGAAGAACCTTTCGTAGTCGTTTAAAAAGGCCGAATAAGTGTTCATGTAAATAGGGAAGGAACTACTATTTCGAAAGTTCCCCAATCAGAACCGACATTTTCTGTCTAGTGAAGACTATCACGTTTCATTGTTTCCAAGGTCGTTGCTAAACCCCGATTACTTGAACTTGAGTTAGTCAGCGTTTTAACTAAAAAGGCAGAAAAGGAGGTCGCGATTTGGCAGTCAAAGCGCTCCTCATCTTAATGTCGAAAGAAGGCGGAGGAGAAATTTTGCAGTAAGTCGCATGTGCACAACAAACCAATTAACATTTCGCCCAATATTCAATCAGAACAGTCTTTCTGCCCCACATTCCTCTAAATCCAAATTGCGGTTGTGTCGTTGAGAAATCTGTTTTAGAATGGCTAAATTTCCCATTATTTTCAAGGAGTGGTGATCGCAATTTGTCTGTCAAAGATGTTTTCGGGTGAAAGCCCCTTCTCTTGGTGGCTAAAAAGACGAGTTGAGTAGAATAAACTCACGGAAAATATAATTAA
This sequence comes from Echinococcus granulosus, assembly GCF_000524195.1. Taxonomy (NCBI): domain Eukaryota; kingdom Metazoa; phylum Platyhelminthes; class Cestoda; order Cyclophyllidea; family Taeniidae; genus Echinococcus; species Echinococcus granulosus. The sequence continues at coordinate 182,501 of NW_020170482.1, forward strand.
GTATTATGCAAGTCCTCGAATCTGACCTGATTTCCCGTCGTTGCATTCATTTGCTTGAGAATCATTGTGATTTCCTTGAAATTCATTCCGCGACTTTTGTCCTCCTTGAAGATGCTGTGAGGCATGAGGATGTATCAGAGGGTTTCGCGTAACCGCCGTGCCACTGAAATTTAAATGCTTTTTGGAACCCACTATTCTTGTGTTACCCAAGGAGGCAGGTGCTCCATGACTGATCCTTCAAGTATGCCAGTCGTTATCTATGGACGGATACTTGCTTAAAAGGAGCGGAAGTAGCATCACAAAACCAATATTCTGCATCTATTTTTCCTTGCCACCTTGCTCTCATTTCAATACTGTTTGTCTATTTGGGGATCCATTCAATTAGGCAGAGTGTACAGGTGTCATTTATTCGCGTAATTCACGTATCCTTGTAGGAATATCGGATCTTCACGATGGAAGTTCTTGTGTCGTTCATCCGTGGTGTCACTTCACTGTTTGGCTATACTAACAGAACACGAGATTGGGACGATTGGCTAAAAGTGCACGTGGGTTGGGTAGTTTTTCTGCGGTGATTCCCTGTTCCTTGAAGGTTCAACCACTTACAGCAGATGTATTTCGTTTTTGACCTTTGAATATGATAACTTAGGCACGAGAATTGGGGTTATCGCTGTCACAGGCATAGAAGAAATGTTGATTACCGGTGTACAGAAGAGCTGAGAGACTGTAGACGTGGATGGGACGTCATGCCGCTGAAACGATGAGGGAAATATCCAGAATTTGAAAGTTTGTATTTGATTATGTATCTAAACAACTGATAGTTTACGAAGATTGTTTTCAATCGCAAAGAGTGAAGGGGGTATTAGGATTTTTCAATCACTGGTGCTTCAGAATCGGGAGCTAGTTCTCTTGATGCTTAAAAAGACTGATTTTATACAAACAATGTAGGCTTCTGGACCATCTTTTTTCAGTCTTCAGCTCACTTCTTTTTGTCTTTTTTTTAATGAACAGAGGAAGAAATGATCAACTTTTTTTCGTCCAAGTTACTTCAAGATGGCGATTTTTTTTTAATATCCAGAAAGACAAAGGGGGCTTCATGTAGTTATTGCAGGCCTGAAAAGGAAGTAACAGCATTTTTGTTTTTCTTGAGCAATGTCGTACTTCATTGTCTTGAAATTGCTGCTACATCTTTCAGTGTAGCTTCTCATTGACTGCGTTTTTCAATTGGGAAAGATAGAAGCCAAGATCGTAATTAATTATTCATGAAAGTTTAACATTTCAGAATCCCTTCTTCTGGTGTTGGAACAAAGATGAAAGAAGAGGGCCTACATGGCAAATTTTGCGAGGTCGGAAGTAATTAACATTGTACATTATTTTGAAGCTGAAGTCTTCCTGTCTCGTCCTTTTATTAAATCAATCGTAGCTGTTTTTTTTTTAAATTCACCTCGTAATTACTTTGTCTTTTCTACCTGAAAGTTTTGAGGGAATGGAGGAACTCCTCATATAATCGTTTTCTATCATACCGGGCAAGCGACCTAAATCCATTCGTGGTCAGTTTTTTATAGAAGCGATTTATGCCCTTTTGAATGGGGAGTGCGTCTATTCAACGCTTAGACTTTACCAAACCGAGATTCAGTTCACGCTGAACTTGTTCCAATTTTCCCTCCTCCCTCTCTTAGCTGCTTTTCCTCCTACCTGTCTAGTGCAGGGGAACTCAGCGATTAAACAACGATTGCATCGAAATTGGGACTTGTCTCTTCCGTCATTACGAAAATATGGAGTGCAAAAAGCAAGAGGTGGGAGGTGATTCCTCTAAATCTACCACCACTGCAGACATTTGATAAGGGTGACCAGCCTCACTCACATGCGGGTGTCAAGTAGACGAAGTGGGAAGCGATGGTGGTGCCCGACCCGCACGGAGCCTCACATGGGGCCACAGGGACAGTTTGGACCGCAAAAGGTGGATTTAAAACCTTTTGGCATGGCCATTTGTCCATTGGACAATTCGTTGTGTTTACACTCACACTTCGTGTGTGCTAGGCGATTGTCTTGTGCGTTTGTGTGTGAATGATAGCTAAAAAGTTGTCATCTCCATGTTTGTGTCCTGGGCTGGGGTACGTGCGCCGGCTCTAATACAATCGCTTTTCAAGATGCCTTGTCCCTTCCTCTATTGCTTAATGATGAATTTGAACCTTTTACCTTACGCATAAATTAGGCTTTTGATGTGTAGTAGACGGCAATCTTTTACGAAAACACCGCTTTTTTTAGACCTCGCGAGGTGTTCCAGTCTGACTGTACCTTCACAACCACTCTACAAAGGTTAACCGTGAGGTAAAAACGAGGATGATGCGATAATTTTTCGCCACAATGGGAAGATCTCTAAATTTGACCTTGGTAACATCTTGTCGATTTCGATGGGGCTCATTTATTAAATCCCCAGTGGCTTATTTGGGAAAGAATTACTTAAGGCGGCAAAATGTCTTAAAGCACGAACACTTTGTAGAAAGCGTAAATCCGTATTATCAGAACTTTGGCCTAGTTTCATTCCTCCTTTCCACTTAAATGGCATTTTAAGCCTATCTTATCGTCTATCTGGCTTATTCTCGGATTCTTTTTACTACGCAGCAATGCGGAACCTTGTGATTCCACGTAACTTTAGTGAATAATTTTGTCTCGTTCACTTCAGCTTTGTAATTTTGTGGATTTATTGCAAGGATCTGCGGGTTTGGACACCTACAATTGGGTGTGAGTCTTCCTTGCATCTGAACTCACCTCTGAAGACGTTATGGGACATGAAAGCCTAGGATAATCGTTATTATCAACGTATAATAGGTATGTGAGGCTAGGAGTGGCTATGATCTTGACAGTTAGACTAGTTTTTAGAATGCATGATTATCTTGACAGGTGGTCCACATTTGTTTCACGTCATCAAGTGACCCCTTCTTTCCTAAGTACACTAAACTTTCACTGCACTCACTTTATACTTAAACATTCTCAGCCTTTTATTCAAGATGCGATTTTGTCGTCAATGCTAGACCCTCTGCTAGTTTTTTGACTAACGTATTTGCTCCAGCGGTACCATTAGGAGCATGAACAGTTGTTCATGTCAATTAGGACAAACTAGACTCTATACTCTGTTGGTTAGCTAACTTGCTATCAGGCTAGTGTGTGATTGTGTTCTTTCCTGGTAAAGAACAGACCAGTAATAGCTATCGCGGTTAATTTGCGTTTCTGCGTTTATGCAACATCAAAAAGTCACGGCGTTTTTATCTCTCACTTTTTTGTGGTTTCGCAGGTGTTTGCAGTTTTGCCTCTCCTTGCACCTCCACCTCCTCCCTCTTCCTCTTCCATCTTTTACCGCTTTATTAATCCGCGTTTTTATGAAATCCGGCTATTTCACACTGAAGTATTCAAAAGGGCGTCAATTTCACACATTTGATGGACAGTACTGTTGGCCTTACCCTTTTCCCTTCTGTCCCTTACCGAAACACTCAGGTTTGATTAATTACTGCATTTATTACTGCGACGGTGGGGGGAGGGTCTTTTGATAAATGTCCACCGTCTGCTGGTCTAGACCCTTATTTTTTTGTAACTCCTTGTAGATGCCTGCCACACTCTAGTCTGTGCACTAATGCTATTGAACACGGATCTGCATAGTCAGGTAAGTTCTGAACCTTTTTGGTAGCGTGATTTGGTGGTGGGCGGGATAAATCTTCTGTAATCGCTAGAGTTTGGAAATGTCATTTTGTTCCCACAGATTTTCCGCTTTTGCCTACGTAATAACCAAATGCGGTGGTTTATTTATTCCGTCCTGGAACATTAGAAAGGCGAGATTAAGTTAGGTAGCTAGATTCACATGAAATACTAGTGGATTGGGAGTTCAGGAGTGAAGCAGTGTTAACTTAGGCAAGTAGTGGCGAAATGCTGGGCTTTGTTTTACAATGAATTAATTATCCAGCTTACCCAATACCCAGCCTTTCCCTCCCTCTTCGCAAAACACTTCGCAGTTGTCAGAGATGCACAAACCTTCTACATTCTGCTGTTATGTTTCGCTATCTTTCTCTACTAATATCAAAATCAAGCTTCTCATTTTGATTCCCATGTAACGATTCTCCAGTCATCTTTGAGGCTGTGGAGGTAGTTCCATTTTTAATTTACACAGGGCTATTGAAATGTCTGCATGTATAGATTACCATACCAGCAAATTGTGCCAGACATTTATAGGGAATGGAGAAACTATGTAGCTAAATATATGTCATTACTACCCTTCCTTTGGAAGTTTAAACGTCATTTCTAGACTCCTTTCATCCTCCTAAATCGGAAATGTATGTCCTACATTGATTTCCCACTAAGATGGCTAGTAACAATGATGACGGAGCTCCATAGTGTTAGGTCAATGACCAGTAGCTGTGAAGGTCAATCGCATACATTCCTATCTCACCTAATCGTCTCTGCCTTTCAGAGTGTTACAAGGAAAATGTCTTGCCAGGAGTTTGTGAGCAACCTAATGGAACTGAACAACGGGGAGAACGGGTATTCAGTCGATGAACTAAAACGGCTCTACGATGCATTTAAGCAGGAGCCACTGAGGTGGCCTGTGTAAGTGACAACTTTTTCACTTTGTTGATCATACATCTGCCCAACTTCCTATTTCAATGGCGGCATGGTTGCATGCGCACCTACTCAAGCTTCCATATAGCTTCTGTTTCCTCTAAGTTACCTCTAGTTATTGTAGCCAGCCAGATACACGGAGCTTTCGCTATCTGCTACACTAAAATAAATTCTTTCTTTTATCGTTTTAATCTGCTTATTTGACAATTACTGGAGAGGGGAAATACTGTTTTATGCTAAGCACACTGCCAATCAGGATGCTTTTGTGCTTTCGAGGTACATGCACGCACGCACGCACGCACGCATACATACCTGTCCATAATTCCCTTTGACTACTTTCCAACTAGGGTGGTGATGTTTTTATATAGAAATGAATTACAAGGATGGTTGGAGCTCTAGACAGGAGTAGTGGCATGGCATACACACATAGATGATTGACTGTTGTCCCTCATCCCTGTCCTTCCACTTTTGCCTACTACAAACAAATTTTCGCTTAAATGTATTTCTTGAGCTCAATATTCATTTTTGTCTTGGATAATAAATCATGGTTTGCCGTATTCGACAAGATTCCGTGCATCTGTCAGTGGCAAACGCTTGATGGCAGAAGATCATTTAATTCTCACGTAAAATTTCGTAATCGAAGATGCAAGCAAAATTGTGCTTTAACTTACATTCCAAAGTGTAATTAGACAAGAATTGTAATGCAGCCTTTGTTTTTGAGGCTACTGTAAGCATGGGTTGAGAGCTATACTTGTGCTTTTATCAGTTGCTAAGGCAAACAAGTCATTGATGTATAAAAAGCAAAAAAAGTTTTTTGGACCGAAGAAGCGCTTTCAATCAATCATCAAATTGGCTAAGTTCTACTAGAAAGGATAGTAAAATGCAGGAAGTTGAGTCGTTGTTCCTCTTTTCATAAGTAAGATGGAAATCAATAATATCACTGTCAGTGTCGTTATTACTTTTAGAATGACTGAACCATTTTCCTTGTAAGTGCTACACTCTAATCGGTGACCCTTCGAATCGTTCATCAATATAAATTCGGTAAAAATTGAGGAGGGAACAGGTATTGTTTCTTGCAATTAGGAGGGTCGGGTCTGGACGATGAAACCACTGGCTTGTCATTGACTTTAGACTCGGATGGAAGGACAAGTAGGCAAGTAGATGGATTTGGTGGAACTTGAAAAGCAATTTAACAAACTTCACAGGTTGCTGCATTGCGAATTGTAAATGGTATCCAAGTTTGAAGTCCATCTAACGTTGATTTGTATCTTCCCAAAAGTTAAACTATTTACCTGCATTGCAAAGGTCCTGCATTTGTTCTTGGCCTTATCACTTTTGGATGGTTAGAGTGTATTTTTTTGCGGATTTATCAACACCAAAGCTCTGAACGAAGAGAATGAATTTGCAGTTAGGTACATCAATTTTCGTGGCAAAATGGAGGCAAATTATTAAATAATAGATATTACCGATGTGCATTGGATGACAAATTTCAAACCGTTTTTTCCTGGTAAGACCTTTTCAGAACTGCCTTTCTTATCAGCTTGAATCTACTGAAAGTGAACTATGGATATGTTGCGACACCTTTTCATACATTCAACATTTACCATTGTTGGAAACAGTGAAGTGGCGGAGGATTAGCAATCTGGCTTGTGTGGCAAATGTAGACCGATCATAGGGTCATTCCGCGGAACGCGATACCTTCCTCCCAAAGTTAATTGTCTACGCTCAAACTATGGCAGAAAT
>NW_020170482.1:188951-198147 GCF_000524195.1 Echinococcus granulosus
GTGTCATTGATTGGGTTTTAGTGGCTGTCATTTTACCGGAATACGGCATTTGGCTTCGCCTCTCTTTCGGGATTTTCAGTACTCTCCTTTCTTCTTTACTTTTTGGATTTTTCAAATGCTATTAACTTTATGTAGTTTGGTCGTCCATACGATACGTGAAATGGGAATGGTTGATGAAGAGTATTTAGTTTCTGCACATGTTATTGACCATCATAACCACCGTTAGGAGACTGAAAATTTTAGAGTAATTTGCTTGCACTGATCCATGAAGTCAGTCATTTTATAACCCGACTGAACTGAAATGTCGTGGAGGTTCCCTCTGGTTTACAAGATACTGCACATTCAGCGCATTGTATCACCGACATTCGATTGTCCACATTCCGCAGATGGTCATTCTTTTGCTGACTCATCGCCACAATCCCCTTATTGATACTGTTCTCCTCTTTTTTTTACTTTCTTTACGGTGAATCAAAAGTCAGCAAGGAAGGATGCAGATAATGCGACCGATTTAGACCCCTTGTACTTTTTGCATCGATGACGGGGTTGCTTTCCGCGTCCATTTCTGTTAAAGAAAAGTACATCGGTGTTGGTAAACGATAATTTGCTTCACCTCAAATCCCTGGACAATCTAAACGGACAGTAATGTGATGACGGGCGTTAGCTCCTAAATGGTAGTTTTACTCTTCTATGGAGGTTTGAATTCCCTCAAATTTGTTGCTAATCATTTAAAAGTTGACGATTGAACATGAAAAGGGCTGCACATCTGTCGCGTAAGTGTGAATCCCTCCCAAACTTTTGAATCGCTTCATTGACGACTCCACCTAAAAACACTTCTGTCCACATCTGAAGCGGATTTGTGCTCCCGAAAGGAATGCCTTTCAGCGATACACCCAGCGCGTGACAGAACACTACCCTTTCCTATTTTGTGCAAAATATGTAGTAGACTAGTGGCCCTCCTCATTCCTTAATTGCAATTTTAATAGCCGATCAGCTTGTCACCTGGCGCTTTCAGATACGACTAATTACTCCCGCCTTTTCTGATTCCAACAGAATCAGTAGCTAGGATTCGGTTTGGTTTAGACGCAAGCAAAAAAACATGATTTAGTTAGGCTGAGCTCTAGGGCAATTTCTGAAATTTTCGTGGCTAGATGTACAACCAGTATGGCCAGAGTCGCAATCATCCAACTTGATGCGTCACGCTCGATACTCATGGCCGTCTGGCTTTCAATTCAGGATTCCTTTGTGAGAACATTTGTTCTCCACTGCAAAGTGGCAGTATACGCATAAGTTCATATTAACCTGAAATAAACATACAAAAGTTGTGGAAGTTTCGGTGCAACTCGATTAATCTGTTACATAGTTGGCTAACCAAACCGTCATACTATTTTCCCTTTCTTTACCATGAGTTCCGCAAGATGCCATGCAATCGGTACAAGTTTGGTGCTCTCACTAATCTTTTTTAAAGACGAATATCTACCCCAACTGGATCCAATTTTAGCGTGGAAATGCCGACATTCAACCTGATGTACGGAGGTCCACCCATGGGTCCAGTGTCTTCAATGCTCTCAACAGGTCTGTACGGGTTCGGTATGAATGGTGCAACCACACCAAACGGGGTGGGATTCGTTCCTCCCCCCGCCTCTGCCGTTGTTTCCTCCCCCAACTTGCCCGCCCCCTCCTCTGCCTCCATCGGGAGCGGACTTTCATCAGGTCAATCCGCTCCGCCCTACTGGCAGACTGCGGAGCCCTCACTACTTGCCGCGTGGACTACCGCTGCTGGTAGTGGTGGTAGCGGTGGCGGCGCGGGTGGTGGTTATCTTCGACAGGCTGTTTTCACTTCCCAAGCCGTTCTTGCGAACTCATCCTCCGTTGGCGCTGCTAATAACAACAATAGCACAGAGAGTGGTGGCGATTTGTTGAAACTGTTCACCAATCCCTTCGCGGATGTAAGCCTCCTTTGATTGTTTTTATTTAATCTGGAGTATCCGGTGAGGAGAATGGGAGGGGAGAGGAGATGGGGGTTTTTATACCATTTTTTAACAAAAGTAGCTTTAAATATGAAGGAGACAACTTCTTTCTTTTTAAATATTAACCTTAATAAATTCCGATAATTCCTCGCCCAAAAATACGCGAAGACTGGGCCATGAACCTAGGCTAGAAAAGGAATATTCTTCACTACCCTGGTCTTGAGTGGTGCCTCAACATTTACCCTCACCTCTCAGATGCCAAAGGATATCTCTGCACGGGAGTACATGCGCGGATTCGTGATGCGAAAGTGTGTAATGGAATCGTACGGTAAACGAAGTACGTTTTTTTCTATCATCCCAATATTTTGACTTCGTTCCACTTTTTCACATTTCGCTGTTTGTCCATTAAATTTTTAAGGGATAGCAAGTCAGCCCAAATTGCCTTTAATAATCCCCCTTGGTTGTAACTTCGATGATAGCATTGACAACCGGAGTGAAATTTATGTCATTTGCCTCGATAAACACTTCGTTTTTTTAGACAGGTATCTTTCCTCCCCCCTCTCCCCTTTACATCGGTTCTTCCGTCAAGACTTAACAGCGCTCGTCCTTAACAAGATCAGATCACTACTTTATTACTAAGATTTTAGCACTTTGTCAGATGAATGGCTAAGCAACTGCTGACGGGGTAGCTTGAGCTCAGGAGCCTCGACTTTTGCGTCTGACGCTTGGGCCGTTGTACTAAAAGTGTCGTTTTTCTGCATTAGATAGTCACTGATATTGAAATTGGACTTCATTGCTATGAATCTTAAAGGTAGCCACCATATTCAAGGAATAACTCATTGACGTGAGTGCTGGATAGTGAAGGTGAAATAGAAATAGAAGGAAGGCTGTAGCATCCCTTTTCAAGCTTAACTGCAGTTTACAGGAAGTAAACACATCCCACTGGTCTACTTTCCCTCATAGTGAAAGGGACTGTTGTAAATGAGTGAGAATTTTTTCAACGATCGTGTGAGTGAAATAGATTAAAAGAAACCTTGCAGTCAGCACTGCTTCCCCCAAGTACCACGTTATGTCAACTATGCTAATTCTACCTCTTCAATAGCGGCAATGGGCAAACGGGGCTGGAAGCTTTTCTACGCCCGCCTGCGTGACCTCATGCTCTATCTCTACAAGGACGCCGAGACCGCAGCTACGGCCACACGGACAGAGGAGATGGTTCTGAGCTACATGAAACAGGTCTACCGATTTCAACTCCACTGCCAGCACCTCCGCTTCTACCACGAACATCAACAGCGACTCCAAGCATCTCTGACATCGCCCGCCCCTCCTGTCAGCAATCCCCCCAAAAGTGGCGACAGGTGAGTGTTCATTTTTTGACAGTTGTAGCTACGATTCCTTTTGATGCTGGTCTCTCTGGCTCTCTTCAGAATTTGCGCTGGCTTCTATGTGGCTATCCTGAGGAGTGGATTTACGAGAGGGATGCTAAAGTCAAACTGGGAATTTTCTCAAAGTGAAGACTGTGCTTACCTTTTTCGACTTCATCCGCTGCTACATATGCACAATACATATCCTGGCGTTTAACTAATACCCGCAAAGCTCTTTTTGCATAGAAAGATCAATCACCACATCGGGATCATCCCAAGATAGTCTGCGTCAGCAAGTGCTAAATTTTCGAAAATTACAAATGGCGGCGCTAGTGAATGATAGCTTAGGGAAGATTAGTTTCCTGTACAAATTTATCACGATGAAAATGCACGTCGATTCCACTCCTAGTATGTCCACGGGAATGATTGATGATTAAGGGCTAGGGATGGAACCAAAAGCGTAGACATCGCTGGAGCTGTACGGAATGTAAGCAGTCGGATGTCATGGAAATATTGGCACCATTGAGTCAAATGCTTATCGTTGAGCGCTTGAACATCATTATTTCTCACCGCACTGTGTCTGATTGAAGCCTCCTGTGGGCAAGAGTGGGCATCTACGGGTTGGGGTTTTGTGTGTTTTTCATGAACGAAAGACTTTGTTGATTACCACAAGTTTGCTGTACATACGCGCTCACGTGCGCAGTTACGATGGCTCGTTTTGGGCGTCTTGACACTGGATGTTTGGACCGGACCGGACCGACCCCCTAACACATATGTATGTCGGCTATTGGTACGAGTATAAAGACAGGCTTGCGACGTGCTACTGTCTATAGTACCGTCACAGCAACATACCTTTTTGTGGACTGAATGTAAAATTTAGATTTTTGTTCTGATTTGAATGGAGTCTGCGTGTCTTGTATGGAGGGAAGTCGTTTTATGTTAGAGTCACCTATGGGTGCATCTGTTTGGGCTGATGCATGATAGTCTTGATTTTAGTCCGTTTTCATAACAGCGGCTATAATTTCCTAATAACCGTAACTACTAATGGTAAAATGGGTGGATGGCACGATAACTACCAGCGTCACGTATCCGTAATAGTCTGAATTTCTTTCCTTTCTCGTCGTCAAATGTCTGTGACACGTGATCTCCATATGTTTATGATAACTAGCTGCATAAAATTGTATGTTTCAGACAGTTGGGTTTTCTTTAAGACAACAAATTAGGCTTAAGATATTCTCAGTGTGAAAGTGATTACGATTTTTTCCTGTTGTTAAGTGGACAAAACATCTGAAATATGGTAGATGCTTGTTCCCCGACACAATTTCTGGTATCGACCATCCTAAAAGCAAAAAACACTCATAGCTACCTATTTTTAGTGTATATTACCCATACTTGATCGGTTACAACGAAAAGATGAAAACTACCTACGATAAAGTAGAGGAAATGCCTGTTGAAAAACAATGTCTTGAAGATTTCTTGAAAGCGTTAGATTTAGTAATTTAACAGATTTGATTGTCCGAATTTCTGGAAGTTCTGAAAGCCCGTCTTATGCATGGCCGACTTCTTTTGAACCTCTTCGATTGTCCTCCCTGTGATCGCTTTTCCGCTTCATCTGCTACAAGTCCTCCAGGGAATTGAACCGAAGATGATGGGTTGGGATTCCCACTGAAGGTTGGACAATGTTCTACGGCGAGGATGTTGTCTGTGTCGCTCGTTGTTCGCGGTAAAATTTGTTCCCAGAATATGATATAAGTTGTTCCGTTCCGGAAAATGCATTAAGAACTTAAATTCTTTGAAACTTGATCTCGCGCCATTAGCTGTTATTGCGCAGGATACAGAACCGAGGATTTGCCAAAAGTCAACCTCATTTTGATAATCCTTTTCTTGTAAGTCTTTACAGATGCAACCACCCTTAGTAAATACTTTCCGTCATTACATTTTGATTTGGCAACTATTTAACAAGACGAGGGGTGCTATTCATTTGGATTGCATTCGCCTACTGCAGTGGCTAATGACATGGGTTGAAAACGTAATAAAAGGGTTTGAGAGAAGGCTAATCACCAGCGCTCAGAAAAACTGGGTTGGGGGAGGGACGGAAAATCCTGACAGCATTGGGGAACCCAAGAGCTTACTTTGGTAAATTCTATTACTTCACTGCAAAAGAACCGCAAAAACCTGGGAATTCTTTATGATTTACTCTCATTTCTTTAATTCCTATTCCAGTTCGTCATTCACTGAGAGCACCGAGTCTGCTTCAAAAATGAATGATGAGAAGGTTGAGGTGGTGGAAGGCGTCGAAAACACTGACGAAGTAGTAGAAGGTAGGAAGAAGGGGGAGATAAATTCTGGACAATCGCCTCCACCACCACTACAGACACCGAAATCGAATGGTGCTCCGACGATGCCGAGTGTTCTGGAGCAACAGTTGGCAGCTGCGGCCTTCCAACTGCCACCCCCTCCACCACCGCCACCGCCACCAGAGGCTATCATCTGCATCGCACACGCCTTCGCCTGCGTCGCAGAGGACTACGTGAAAAAGCCCAACGTCTTTCGTCTCAAAACCAAGGATGGTTCGGAGTACCTCATGCAGGTTAAGTAAGTCGGCAACAGCAAATAGGCAAAAGGACTAGAGGAAGAATCAAGGGTCAATGGGAATTATTACCCTTTCCTTATCAAGCGCACAAAAATTTGGCGTCGGTAATGATCGTGGTAGTATTGGTGGTGCTGGAGTTTACTGCATGTCATCCATTATAGTACCTTTTCTCTTGTTACCTGTTTTACTATTCATGTAAATTGCCATTTACGAATGATGTAGTGGGCTAACAAATGTACTCGCTCCTACGTGTGCAGGCACGTAAATAGGAATTCATGTGAACGTTCACATAGAGAGCTGAAAGAATAATTGCAGTGTTTAATCAATGGTCTCCGACTGGAATTGTTGCACACGATGTTGCATCTTTGGATTACCTATTTACCTCCCTACCTACCTATCAATCCGCGCAACTACCTATTCACCCATCTACCTGTCTACCTGTTGGCTCCATTCCGTGATGCTTGCGATTAAATTGTAAGTGAACTCCAAATTCGATGGTAGATTGAAGAACGTCAGGTTGTCTCGTTTCAAAGTTCTAGTGAGTTTGTCAACTCTTCATCTCTTACTTTGGTTGTTTCCATTCCATATTGTTTGGAATTCCTAATTACTAGGATGACTACGCTAAATTTAAAAACATGGACTTCGGTTACGTAGCCTCTATCCATCGTTTACTCCATTGCTGTGCTTTGCGTAAAGGCGGTTGAAAATAGGGACTGTGAGAACCGAAGGTTGGTTTCACTGGTCAAGCGGCGTCAGTTTTGAAACGAACTGTCAGTGGGTTGAAATGATGTGCGTTTGACTTTGCGAATAACCAAACCCCCTTCTATCACTTTTTGTTTTCGCCCATTTCAATATCGCTTAAAAGCGGTTTCCCAGTTCTCGGTGAGTATTTCTGGATTCAGCTAGGATAGCGACCGGATTTTCGAAGTCCCATTGTTTGTTTTTTATTTCATTCCGTAACGCCTGAAGTTGCTCTTCACTGATTTCAAACTTTGTAGACAGGCCTGGGAATGTTGAAAGGATCTAGAACCCAAGACATTACCGCGTCTTGGATTTTTAAAGATCCTACCGGTAATTTCTGGATTCTTATTTCCTTCAAGTGTGACATCGACAAGGTGTCAACCCACTTTCTTAGGTTTTCAAGTTCCCAAGATCCAACCTTTGATTTCATGGCGTTTAAAATCGCTCTTCCATTGGCTTCTAAATGCGTATGGGTGGTTTAAAATGGTAATATATTTGTGACTCGGAATTCCAAAACTGCTTGAATAACGAATCGGACCATTGGATATTTGCGTTGCCTATCATTTCGTAGATCTTGAGATCCTATGGGTATTCGTGGGCAGGTTGACAGGTTTGACGTGAATTTGATAGGAATCCGGCCGGTCGTGCAAACTGTTTCATTTCAAAAGTCCAAGGCTGTAAATGAACTTTCGATTCTCGTATTTTGTTTACATTACCATTTCCTAGATCGTATGTGCATCCAATCTGACTGTCCTTTAGCTTCCCATCGAATGCCGAGTTTTTATCTTTGTTCTAAGACCTTGAATCTTGGTACTAAGTCGTATAATGCCGTAAACGATGATACCATTGATACCGCCATATTTGGCCTAAGGTCGGGTTGGCCTTCATTTCTGCTTCACCTTCGCGTTCGTTTATAAACTGGACCCGGACGTGTAGACGCATGACTCATCTGCTTCACATGAACACCCTGCACTGCTGAAGCCTGATGGTGTTAATTCTGGATGCAAGCGCTTCCAAGGCGATTGATGGGCACGTAGAGATGGATGTTTCAGTGCTCCTCCTTTTCCTTCTAAAATGGAAAGGCTCTCGGGCATCTTTGCAACGCGTTTCCTAAGGGAGAACCACCACACAAAGTAGCTGCTATTTGTGGAATTTCCAATTTAGCATTGTTAAGAAGTACAATGTTTCGCATCAGCATACACCAATTAGACAGTACAAATTGCGGTTTTGCTTGGCGAACCTGTCATAAAAGGCGCAACCATCCTGCTGACTCACCAAAGTTAGCTACCATGTACGATTTTGCGATGTGGTTTTGCCAGAAATCACATAAATGTAGCCATCCCTAGGCCCCTCATTTAAGACGCTACAAATCGCACGCGTCTGGATAAACGTACATGAATGGCGGGAAATTGAAGAGTTTGGGCAATTGAATGTACAGCTTAAAAAGGTAGCGATTTGTTAAGCAAAAAAAGTGCAGTCCTCCATTTTTTTCGTCGTAGTGATGCAAAGGAGTTGGAGTACTGGGTGGATAAGATCAACTACGTTGCGGGTCTCCTTTCAGCCCCCTCTCTCCCCTCTGCTGTGGGCTCCGATCAAACCTTTCATCGACCCATCCTACCCGCTGGGGTCACGCATTTGGGACTGGTGAGTTTGTCATTTTGTTCCTTTTCTTGGGCATATTTTGCCCTCTCAACGATGATTTTAAGAGTGCTAGCATTGCGAGGTACCCATGACATGACTAAGAAGACTTTCTACAGAAATCTGTCCTTATGTTAAAGACAACTTATTAGTTAAGATTCAACTTCGGAATTTATCTACGTAACCAAAAGTGCAAGAAGGGAATTGTTTTGCTGGAATGGAACTTGTCATCCCCATCGCCCTTTATAAGGCTGAAGGTCGATCTTTAATGACTTCCAAACTTTCGTGGATGGTTTAAAGAGCTCTGCGTAGTTACAATAAAACTGGTTTTTATTACGCATTTGTGTAACGAAATGTCGGGAATATTGTTTGATTAACAAGTGTTGTGAGCACCACACTCAATTTAAAGATCTTCCAAATTGTCCATCAATGTGACTTCTAGATTTGAAAGTAGACCTAGGGATTGAGCGAACTTTGGAGAATCTGGTGTGAGTGATACAACCAGTGGCTTGCCACCGACCTTTAGACTCTGATGAGAGGATAAGTGGGCGGGTAATTGGGTAAGTAGGTAGATTTGGCAGAACTTGGCAAGCGATCCGACATATTTCACAGGTTGCTGCATCGTGAATTGTAAAAAATTTCCTGGTTTGTAGGGCGTCTGTCCTTGGTTTCTACCTTCCCTAAAGTCTTAAGTTGAATGACCCAAAAACGTGAGTCACTTGTCCGATTTACAAAGGTCTAACATCTATCCTTGACCTGGCTAGAATGTTATATCTTTTCACGAGTCGATCAACACTAAAACTATGGGTGAAGAGGATGGATTCGTAAGTAAATGCACCAATTATTGTTTCATGTGGCAAGATTTCAACACTCGTTCCAACTCTAACAGAAGC
>NW_020170482.1:198247-201992 GCF_000524195.1 Echinococcus granulosus
ATGTTAGTGAGCAAGATTTTAGGGGCTGCTATTTCGATACAGTGGGACATTCGAAGAAATTGTCCACTTTTACTATAAAAATTGCTCGTACTTATGTGATAAACTTATTCGGGCCTTTGATAGAGAAATTTGATTCTGTTACATCAGAGGTGCTTTTATTTTATGCTTACATTGAATCCACATCTATTGTAAACAAATTTTACCTCCAATGGACTGGTTACCTTTAACGGAATAACTTGCTTTCCTATTGCAAAAAGCATAAAGTGTAGAATAAGGCAGCCGAGCAAATGGTGGCACTGTATTATTGCCTCCTTGTGGGCATGTTTTGTACAAATACTACGTTCATCACGCAGCATAACGGTTAACAGCATTTGAGGCTAAAAGCAATCTGGGATGTCTATGCTAGCAGCTATAGTGATCGCATGCGATCTGTCTGGCCTCCACCCTCTCCCCTTTTACGTACCTTTTGTGGTTATTACCTTTTCGCATCCACGCATTTTGGTAAAACTTTGAGGCAGTTTTACCACTTTACCGTTTCCCTTTTTCGACAGTTTGAGTGAGAGGATTTCTTTCTTTCCGAGGATTGCTTATCTGGTTGTAAGGCTTGCCTAGTTCCTAAGTACGTACTTTTGTTGTCTGGATAGTTGGCTGGTCGTGCCAAGTGAAGGCCTGAGTGAGTCATCAGCTACTCGGAGCTGTCACGCAGACATCCCTTCGCCTCCCCAATAATTTTTGCAGAACCATTTTAATGTTGGCTCAGGATTTCTATCTTCAATTTGTATATCATGCACAGGACTCCGCCTCATATGACAAATATGCTCGTTTGGCATACATTCTCCTGTTCAAAAGTCACGAGACGAGAGAAGAACCCTCCCCAAATTATCGATTATTTAATGACCTGATCCCGATCTCAGGTTATTTAATCCTTTACTAACAAAACTCTCAGTAGCAACATTTAAAAAACACTTCAGCATGAGCAACTGGAGGGTCATCAGAAGCTCATTCTGGAGTTGGCAGGAGACTTGGCGGAGCTGAAACGGCGTCGAATGTCAGCGCCGTCGCAGCCTAATCTGACCTATTTGTCTCGGGAGCCATCGGCACCGTCACCGGCACCTTCGAGTAAGAGTGACTCGTCTGCAGTGACGGTGGTGTCGGAGAGTGAAGTGAATCAACAGCTTCAGCAGCCACCCTCCTCCCAACTGTCCTACATCCCCGACTCGGTGCTCAAGTCGCTCCAACCCTCCACTGCCGCCACTCTCCCGTCCTTCGCCACTCACCAACCGGAGCGCTCGCTCTCTTCGGCTTTCTCCACCGCCAGTCTTGGTCGTCGACGCAAGAAGAATTTCAACGCTCTCCGTGGTGGCACTGGCAGCGAGCTTGCAGCCCAACGTGCTGAATTGGATGAACGTGTGGCTTTCCTAGAGTATGAACTTGTTCGCTACAAGACCTATTCGCACCTCCTTGAAGCTGAACTGACCCGTCTTCAGCGTCTACCTCCTCCACAGACCCAATCCTCACCACAACCACCATCATCACTGCCTGTCTATGGTGCGTCGCCACAAATTCGCGGCTTCTGGCAGGTCTGTGGATCTGCAGATCTCCTCGAAGAGCCGTCTGGAAGTGATGGTGGAGGAGGAGGGGGTCTCACAACGGTGGTGGCAGGTCTTCCACCTCCACCGAAACGAAGCTACGGTTCCTCTATGGGAATCAGTAGTAGTGGTGGGATGAGACAGTCGCGATCTCATCGAATGCAGTACCGACAGTATCAAATGCAGCGTCGTCAACAGCAGTTCTATAGCCCTGGCCCATCTCTCCTCACATCTGCGACTGTTCAGAATACGCACGCGGAGGAGGAGACAACGCCGACGACGGAGGCGGTGGAAATTACGTCTCAGGGTCAGGAAAACTCGCTAACGGCCTTCTATGAGGTGATATAAACATCCAAAATGCCTCCCTCTCTCGCTGTGCAATAATCTTCCAGTATAAATAGTCACCCTTCCCCCTCTTCCCCTCTCATTCGCTCATCTACCTCTGAGTCCGAAACCTTCTTTTCTTTCCGGCTGCCGCTACTACTACCACCCCTGTTGTTGGTTTCTTTTTCTCTTGGTTTTTGTTTTCGCGTACGTTCGCCGAACTCTGCGTACACGTACACGCGTTCTCAGTAATGATTGGTGCATTTTAAGGTGGCTACCTATCCTTCCCCATCTCTTGCGTACCCTCTTTTACCCTACACTGGTAGACGGTATGTATTTTTTTTCGGTCTAATCGTGCGCACATCCACCTCCACTCCCCTTTCATCTCATGCGAATGCATACAGACCCACACACACGGACAAGTGGTTGGTGCTGCTTGCGGTGGGCGTTTCACCGTTTCGTTTTCACCCTCCCTCCCGTCTTGTTCGCCTCTGTTGGCAGACCTTGACGGTACACATAGATGCATATTTGTGATTCTTTGTTTGATGCTCTTTTTTGAAAGTGAAGCAAGTCGCTTTGCTGCGCGACATCTCACCTGAGAAGTAATTCAATTTGACTAAGAAGCGGGTGAGGATTAGAGTCTGCGGGCCTTGCGGCTGCACTTGTTGGGCAGTTGTAATGGTTCTACGAATCTATGGCGATTGGGGACCGGTGCTTAGTTGTGTAAAAGAGGGAATAACTAAATTGAAGGGGAGTTGCCGAGTTCCTCTATGTAGATGGAAATTTATAAGAATTAAAAAAGCAAGGTTGGAATGTGTAGAGCTTGTACGGTGTCACAGCGGGAATTTTATGCACGTAAAAAAAAAACAAACAGCAGGAAAAATTAAATATGATGTAATCGACTCTTAGTGCTCCGAGTCTTTTTTGAGGACGATAGAAGCCATAATACTGGAACGGAGTATGCATTGCTGACGTGCAGTGGGTGGGGCGAGGCTGGGCATCTACTGACATGGCTCGGAGGTCGTCCTGCTGAAATGGAAGCACAACGGTGGTAACTTAAGTGCCCGCGTAACCAAAACTTAAGGCCAAAAACTTCATTTATGTATAGGCCCTCTCCTCTTTTAAGCGACCTCTCCGGCGCTCCGCGTGGTCAACCTCCCGCGTCGACCATCAACTCAGTCGATGGTGCAAGAAAAATCCTCGCAAACCATCTACGCCAGTCATCGAACTTGCGTGTGACTAAAGACACGACTGCAACGTCATTGATCCCTCTTATCATGTTTAATGGATCTGGAGTTTCCTCCTGTTTAGGAACTGTACTGGGTCAGGGGAATGTACTGGCAATCTCGTATCGAAGGTAGACATCATCTTACAAGCTTTCATTGAGAAGACATTGAAGACATCAGAAGTCATAATAGTAGGACAGAAAATGTATTTCTGACGTACGGAAGGACTGAGGAGCTATTGGCATGGCCCGGAGGTCGTGCTGCCGAGCGGGAGTACAATGGTTGATCCTTTAGCGCCAACGCAACCAGCACACCAAGCTGAATATGCTCTTCAAATGTTGCACTTACTTAACCTTCATCAAGATTGACGGTATCAGTTATGATAATTGCGTTAATCCTCTCACAGAACACAGCCTTTCTAACTGAAAATTATTGATAGATTTGTGACTACAAGAACATGCAAATAAAGGCTTTGGAGGCATTTGTAAACTCACGTTGCATCAACGAATTAGTATCGCGATTGCAATTTACATAGATGTAGAGGATAGAACAGACATTTCAAACACACGAAGCCTAGCCAAAGGGAGAAGGCAAAATCCCCCGGCC
>NW_020170482.1:202092-209877 GCF_000524195.1 Echinococcus granulosus
GGTCTTGTATACAGATTAGGGCAGCCGAATGTGGGGTCGGCTGGGTGTCTGGCATCATCCGATTGGTCGCCTTGATTAAGGACAATTTTTAGCCAACCTGTGTGCATGGCTGAGGTCAGTGAGGGCGCCAGATGACTAAGACGAACACGTGACTTGGGCCCCTCTAACGCCTCCCCGTTGGAAATAAAACGTCGAGAAATTCCCGTCTTGGATCAAGTTTCTGCTTATCTTAGGCTACCGACATTTCTACAATGGTTTTTCGCGTTCTGACAGCGTAATATCCACATTGCAATCCTCGAGCAAATTGACCAGTGGGACTGTGCGGTCTAATTATGCCTTGGCCGGTACGTCCGTAGATTTAAGTCGGTTGGCATGTCTAAACCAAACCCCGTTACTATATCTTGTGACCATAGTTCCAAGCGACTTATCCTGCCATTTAGTTTGGTGGTTGATTTCAGTAATCTGCTGATGGAAGGGCTTGCCCTGAAGAAAACCTTTAGGATTAAGCACTTCGCCAGTTGTTATAGTACATTTCCTTTTAAGCAGTTTGAGGTAGTCAAAACCACGCCGAATATTCCATGGCTTAATACTGTGGCTGTTGATATGCCACCGAATACGGGATAATTCAGTTCTATTCGGCACAGTGAAAACAAATTATAAAAAAATTTCAGCAGTCTACTTTTACCATTCGCCTTACGTAGTGCTACCATGAAGATGGCCAGCTATCGGTACGTCTGGTCGAGGGTTTAACAGGGCTATTAAATGAAAATTAAGTCAAGCATAAGACTTTTCGGTTCTTGGCTTGTGAAATGTTGCACGGCTTAGGAGACTGGTTTCGCATTCTACCACGGAGTCAAGGTGGTTTTGGGTTCAATTCGCAAGCCAAGCACTTCAGTGGGTTTTTTGCAACGAAGTCGACTACACATAGAGCAGGAAGACGCCAATGCGCCTAAGTTTTTCATTCCAACACAGACAAAGGCGACGCAGGTCGGGCTAATTAGCCGAATATCATATAGCATTAAAGTAATTGCTGCTGAATAAAAGTGGTCGGTGATACTAGCAGGCCATTTGTAGTCTTTATCCTGAAACCGTAAGTGTCAGATAAAAATGCGCCTTCCCATTGTCCCACGGTTATGATAGTGATATCAGAGGCGATTTTTAGTTGCAAATTTACCAGCTGTGCAGTTGAGCATGGCTACCGTAGGACATATTCGAGGCAGCTGGATTTTTGTTTACTTCTTCTAGTGGGGGTGACATTTGATTGGGCCGTGTTGACAGTCTGCATAGCAGTGTTATCTTCTGTCACATCTCTGTGGCATTTCCGGAATCTGTGTTCTGTAAACGGTGGCAGAGAGATAAAACACCCTTCACCATCCACGGTGTGAGTGGATGGGACACCTTTAGATTCTTTAATATCGGAGGTACTGACTGTTCCTAGACTTTGGAAATTTCCATTTAACTAGAAGGGGTACATGTCACAAATTTTTCTGAATTTAGTCATCGGTCTGGCTTTTGTTCATCACGTATTTTAGAGAGAGTTTGATAGAGAAGGACAAGGTGGAATACCGTCATAATCAAAAAGATGAGCAGATTACAGAAGATGGGCAGAAAGGTAAAAAAATCGTTTTAGAATGAATGAACGAAGAAATGAGTGAGCAAGCTAGTAAATCCTACAAACCGACAAATTAGACTTCACAACCATCAAGGGCACGGACCAAACCTTGGGAGGAAATTATTGAACTAACAACAAACATAACATCATTCTAGTCTCTATTTCATTTACATTTTAAATATTTAGCAATGGCATGATTTAACTTAGGCAGGTGCCGTAAGTCAGATAAGGAACCTGTGTCACACATGTGTGACGCTGGAGTTCATAAGTTTGCCTACAGCCGACTTTGAGTCCGCTATATTTACAAGCTATTTCAATGCTGTGCTAGGATGAATTTAATCACACATTCTGATTATAATCATTTTAAAATTCCTGTTCAAATGTATTCACTATTTAGAAAGTTGCGCCACAAATGAAAGCAGCCTCAAAGGTGCAGTTTTTGGCGAAAATTATTGTTACTTGGCTCAGGTAGGTGGAAGTAAATAACAGCATGAAGAGCAGAGTCGATAGGCTCTGTGTTTCTTGCACCTCATCCCTCATATCCTCGAAATGAACAGAGGAGTTGGACAAAAACATGCTTTGTTGGGTAGCGATAAGTAAGGAGGCACAGATATCACGGTCAGGTGCGTTCGGTGTGCGATTTCACCTCTGGATCCGATAGTACCTGATGCGGCACGAGGCTTGCATCTACTGATCGCCTCTCGCCTAAATAGTGCATTCAAATAAATATGTACTAAATTTGTAATTCTTACGAGTGGAATGACTATTCCACTAACTAAAATAAGAGTTTTCCAATAGAAAGTTAGGGGATTTCAGCTGTCGTCACAATTTCTTTATTGACATTCGTGTATACTATACCCTTAATTGTTGTATCACCACATAAATTACCCGACAACTTTTTAGAGCCTTGACTAATGGATGGAGATTAAACCACCATTACAAAAAAGTACAGGGAAAGGGTGCAATATTTTGCTGCTCTTTGGCAATAAATCATGAAACAGGGAAACCGCAAGACCAGGAGATGTTTGAGGCAATGAGCACTTAATAGCCTGCAAAATAAAGTAACAGAATGCCCTACTAATGGGAGGTGCTGGGATAAGAGCCGCCATGTTCAATCAAATTAAAAAAGGACTGGAGTTGCACCAATAAAAAGTACGAAGCAGAAGATTTTATGAAGTGTAATTTGGCAGTCAACAGCCATTTAAATGCTTTGAAGTGGTCGCAACATTCAAATTGCTTAAACGGTTCCCTACAATGCAAGTTCAACTTCACCATCGCCAATTTGCGTGCGGCGTTCAAACAGAAGCAGTTGAGGCAGTGGGGAGTGGAAAAATACACACCACGTTATTGAATCAGATTGACTCCTTTAGCATTATTAAGAAGCAAAACCTCCGAAATCCTTCAGCTGATTGATTACAATACCGGGTCTACTGTACCTGCTCCTTAAGTGTAGCAATCAAACAATATTCATTGTAGTCACTGCGTGGATGTAGAAGTAAGTTCTAAGAGGGCGCAATCTTTTTCAAGCATGCGGTAGAATAAATACATACCATCATTGAACCTGACTACCTGTTCAATGGCAGAATATAACTTGTAGCTGCCAAATGATGCACTGAAAAGGGGGAAGTCACTTCAAATATGCATTGTAGATATGTTTGTCTCTGAGCGAGGATGTGCACCAGTGGAGACTGGTGATGTAAATACGGTGGTTAGAGTAGAACAATGGGTTGAGTTCTTCATAAGAAAATTAAGATAATGAGTGTTGGAATCCCACCACGTTCACTACTCTGGCGTAGGCACATTACATATTTATACAAGATGATATTACTAATATAGAGCGCGAATTAGAAGTAGGAAGAGGAATTGACGCATCGTCGACTGACATCTAGGCTGTACATCCCGGCCTTCCGACGGGACTTGGTCGCGGTTCTTTTGGTTTTTTCTTCTTCCAGTTCCCATTCCTTTTGTCTCACAACTCAGGACCTTCCTTGAACCACAATACCCATGATGAATCAAAGCCTGACACCTTGTACAAGCAACTTTTTTTATGCACCGTGCACTGTCCACTAAGCTCCTTCAAGTAGGTTTTCTACAAATCCAGCATTTGCTCTACTGAGCTTGATTATTCTGAAGTGAAGTTTTTGCTCAGAATTTAACAAAAAAAGACCTTCTTACAAATAGACCTTTAGGTTAATATTTTATTGCAAGGATTATCACTAGAGCATATCCCTCATCCAAGTGTACAGATTGTTTGCATAGAGGTAGGTGTTAAGATAAAGTTTTAATTATTGAGCAATCCTTAGCCGGCTTCTGCATAAAATGGTAATTCTGGACAAAATGGGCATTACATTGTTGTGACCTGACCATAATTCCGTAAAGTTGTATGCAGTGATAATCAGAATAAGATTCTCCAAATAAGGACTAATCTCTTCTGGGTTCGCTTTCTTTGCCCCTGTAATTACCCCCATCGAATTGATGCAAATCGCGTCGCTTAGGGACTTGAGTGACGACCGTAGCAACAGAGCTGTTTAGGTGTGTCAATCACGCTTGTACTTAACACTTCAGTCAAATTCAGGCTCTCTCAATGCTACTTCTTACCTATTCTCGGAAATTAATCCCCTCCAAATTCACTCGGATTCGATGCCTTACGAGGTAATAGAGGTAATTCGAGCAGGTCAAACTGGTGGACACTATTTCCCATTATTTGGACATTAATTCTCCACAACGATTTTTGCTACAACCCCCAAGAAACCCTTCATTGGCAAGAGTTAATCGTAATATGAATAAGGTACATAAGCCCATGGAATTTGACGCCCGTCCCATCATCAACATTGAGAGAGTTTAAAGTGGGAAAACACGGAGAATGAATGGCAATTTTCTCTTCCTTGGTAAACGCCACAGAATCAGTTCTCGTCCAAGAAAGGAGACCGCTTTGCAGCTTGCAGAACAATGGCCTTCAGTGAGCACCACACCTCCCCTTAAGGTCACCTTGTTAACATCTGACCAATTAAAGTTTCTTTGCGTAAAAAGGTTCTAATATCCTTCGAAATATTTAAATACATTTTGGAAAGGCGATAAAGAACGGTTTCTAGAGAATAAATGGATATGTGCGGGCTAAAAATAAGAAGTTGCTAAAGATCACTGCAGACACTTCTCCATTTTAAACTTCTTCATCTATTCATTAAATAGAGCCACAAGAGAAGCAGAATTTCCGGTGAAATGGATACGACTGCATATGCTACTTATAATAGATAAGTAGAAGTGGCCCGAAGAAAGTTTGCAGAAGCAGAATCGGAATTGCATTTGCACACTTGTTGATATTTTTCTGATTATTTTACTGATCTCTAAGCATGGATGAAGGAGAAGCTAAATTACAACCGCCGTTAAGGCTACTTTGCAATGGTTTTGCAACCCGCCATCTCGTTTTGTAGTCGAGATGGGCATGGCAGGATTTGGGCAAAATTGTGCAAATATTCGGAAGGTACTGGACTTCACATTTATTGACCGAGGTATGTGAGATCCAGTGTTTCGTACACCCAATTCTTGATAGTGTAAACAAGGTGAGGCTGATAGTGTATTGCCCTGACTAATAATGGATCAGGTTACCGTGACGGGAAGTTTAGAAACGTAGGACACATTTCGAGAAAAGCACAAATTGTCTTGACGTACCCACCCTATTTGAGGGTTCATTTGGCAAAGGCTCAAATGTTTTCCAATGTGCGGATAGTAGGCTAGTATAACGATCCTTCAGCATAAAATATACCTATATTAACGGCCGTTCACCGAAAGATTTCCCATGATCTCGTGCCTTACTTGTGGGATTTGGTGTACAAATTTAGAGGCAAGACAAATGCCCCTTATCAATGGCAAAGGAGAAGTGGTAATTGCGGTGAGACTCTTATTAGTGACCTTTAGTCAGAAAAGGTCACATACCTCGGAGAGGCGGAACCAGTACAAACTGGTTTCGATTTTATGTAAAAGACAACTTTCATTAACTGAAACGAAAGTCTGTTTTAAACTTGTACCATAATAGTGCAAGAACTTGAAACTTCTAATTCCCTAGTGTATAAGCTCCCAGACAATCAACTCTTTTAAGGGAAATTGGGTATTTTTATTAGATGTTCTTGAGCACCTGCACCGCAAATTATCGCGCCGATTCATTGGTCGTTTACATCAATATCATTTGCCAGTTAATTGGTGGGGAATGGCCGAGTGAACTACTCTTACTGGATTTTCTGAGAGATCTCCTCACTTTCATTACAAATATTTAGCCCGATTTTACCATAGACTAAATCGTGACAGAATAACACACAAGCCCCATAGAGATTAAGACTCATTGTATGATTACTAAGAGTGGATTACGTATGTGTGCATGTTTTGCCGTATTCTGTGCAAAATTTCTCTGGTAATTCATTTACTTGTACCCAGACATATTTAAAAGTAAACATATTTGAACACTTCAAAACTGAATTAGACCAAGTTTTGAAGGCATGATGGTGTGACAAGGACCACTATAGGGATGAAATTTGAATTTTTTAAGCACAAATGTCAAATACGGAATCGCACACCGATTTGAATTTGCAGGACAAGTCTCGTGCCAGATTTGTCATTCACCACGTGATCAAGTTCATTCGATGTCTGTGGCTAAAATTGGTGCTAATGAATGAGATTTAACAACCGGAAACCTTAAATAGGAATAAATACAGACGGCTCTGAGGAATACACAGGCATTTG
The DNA here is from genome assembly GCF_000524195.1 of Echinococcus granulosus. Lineage (NCBI taxonomy): Eukaryota > Metazoa > Platyhelminthes > Cestoda > Cyclophyllidea > Taeniidae > Echinococcus > Echinococcus granulosus. The sequence continues at coordinate 208,439 of NW_020170482.1, forward strand.
AAGCACAGAGTAAAAGGGGGAAAGGTAGACACTTTAAACAAAATATGTGCATCGTTTCCACTAAGACTGGATAATTATAAGCAATCACAAGGTTATACGCCTTAAAGCAACAGTATTTGCCCATTTTTACATCCACTAAATATTTTAATTTAAGCATTTCTAAAAGGGCCTTGAAGAAAAGAGAAGAGTTCACAAACTCTAATTTTTGATTAGAATTTGTCAGCAGAAAATTTTAAAGAATGATCATAGCAATCACAGCGCAGATGTGAAAAGGCAACAGTGTTACTTTCTAATCGCGCCGCACCTCGCGTGCTCAACACCTCTCACACTGGGATAGGTTTGAGATGGAAAAGCGCCATTCAGGTCGGGTTTCCCGTTTGTCCTACTCTTACAACTTCTTTTGTAGTTTTGTAAAACCCCCTTATCCTCCCCTTCTCCCAGCACGACTGGCAATCAGGCACGTAGACTCCTTGCAACAGGTCATGCTGAAGAAGTAGAGAAGCATGATTTGAAGGCGATTTGGTTTTTTACTTTCCCTAGTATTAATAAAGATCATGAAGTGAGGTACTAGCGCAAATTCTAACAAAATTAGGACTAACAAAATGTAATATGCAAGTCAGAATGATCAAAGATCCATTTCATTTAAAATGGACATGCATTATGAAGCAAAGCTAGTTTTCTTTCCTTACTTTAGGGAACACAGTGGACTTAAACTTATTTATTGCCTTCTAAACGGTAGATTACATTAGGATTTTTCCATTCTAAATATTTATAAACTCGAAAAGCAACTTGAATTGGTATGCAAGTTGTGTAAAATATCTGCTAATTTTCAACGCAGTCTTGATTGACAGTTCTGTCAATCATTATATTCCAAGCCGGAAAAAGGCTACCTGCCGTATCAGTAAATAATCCATGTAACGTGTCAGAACTAGGGAGAAAAACATTGTTATAAAAGTGGTGAGAAAAGTCGGAAGTTATAAAGAATTTACAGATGGAATAAAACTAACAAATATCCCCACCTCTGTATAAGTACACAAGGAATATGCTTTCGAAGGAGGAAATAAATTAATCGCAGGACTGGGTCTCCACTGTAAAGAAGTAGTGAAATGCACATTTTTGAACGAAGTCGCTTTACTGTAGGAATCACAGAATGTCTGCATTACTAATATTCAAAGACTAATACATCCATGCAGTCCTGATGCAGACAAAGGAACTGGAATCGCTCGGCTGGAAAAGATGTAAGAAGTAATTAAAGCAGATGTTAAACGGGTTTTACAAGATGTCATTAGAATAATGTAAAAAGAAAGACAAAACCAATGCTCTATGGTTATATGGACCCACTAATGCAGAGTCGTCAGTGCTGTGTGAGTTAATAATGGAAACACTAACGATAGGTGGGTTGAAATCGTTTAGTTATCCATGCATACTTATGCATGTTC
>NW_020170482.1:209977-211976 GCF_000524195.1 Echinococcus granulosus
GGACATTAAATAGCAAAATCCGAGGTGTGATGCAAAGCTCTTGTTGCCCATTGGGAGACCAAAAGCAGAATTAGGATTGCTGAGAAAAGCATCTACGATACATTTCAAAATAAGCAGTGCATCGCTCACACCAAAAAATGATATTATAAAAACATTTTAGATATTCTTCATGTCATCCGACCTACTCCCTTCCAATGTATTCTTAATGTAACAAATCCACATAAATCAGATCTCATCTCGTCTAATCTCATCTACTCAGATCGGATTTGATAAGGCCTGAACACGTATATACTTAATATCAACTTGAGAGTTCTGTGACAAGATGCCAAGCACCAGTTATACGCTGTGAGAACGAATAATCTGGGATTATGCGGCAGCGGATTTCGGATTGTTGAGAGAAGCAATGCACTATAATCCAGCAAATTGCATCGTTTATTTTAAAATGACGTTGTTAAGAGCATTCGATGAGTTCATCATTTCATCCCATCCACTTTTCTCCAGTGTACCCCAATTCTGACAAATCCAAAGAAAAGTGTTCTCATCCCATGTGAATCTCGCTAACCCACTCTGCTTTAATTCAGTTTTCTCCAATTAGATCAGAAATGATCTTTTTTAACCAGGCATAAACAAGTGTGTATTTAACTTATAGTGGGGTTTAGAGCCTTTGTTGTACATTGCTACACAAAGGGCTGTGGTTCGAATTAGCTGCAAATTTGGGAATGCTAGAAAAAACGCATTATTGTAAAAAACTGCTTTTTCAATGAATACCAATTATGTGAAAATTATTCCCGGTTTGTGAAAGCGTCAATGACTAATACAGACCTAATATGCCATGTGATAAAATGAACAAAAAAAGGAGAAGTAGGAGGAAAAAGGTCCATGTTCAAATAAAAATGCTTAAAAAGAAAAAATATTAACGAAAATCAACTAAAGCTAATGAGAACTATTGGTAAAATAAATTAAATTGTCTATACACAGTTATAAAGAATTGAAAAGGAAAATATAGCCCTTAAAATCTCAGGAGGTGCTATATAATTTCGTCAATAGCAGGATAATTTTGATGGTAAAACAGAAACCAGAGAGTTCTACGTGGTGGTCACTGGCGTCAATTTTGCATTCTCTTTTTACCTTCCAACTTTAGCTTTCCCAAATGGGCTCGACTCATTCACTTCTCTCTTATCGCCAGCCCTTCTAACCTCTCCTCACCATCGGCCTAACATTCATTCATTCATTCCCCTCTGCAAGCCTACATCCCTCCTTATATCCAACCGCACCTACCTAACTACCCAGCTAACAATTAAATGTTGCGTACTCTCATTCGTGTTTGCCCGCCCTCTCCATCCTCACCAACTCTCCGCCATTCACGCCTGAGTTCTTCATGTTCAATTTTCGAACTCAACTGAGAAGTGTCTAACCTTGTTCTTCTTCAAAATTATAATAATGCATTCGTTAGTCCAATACACAGCACGAGTTTGTGGATCGCAGCACATTTTTCTTGGGTTATTATCCAATGCCTTTGTTTACAGCTCAACAAATCACGCCAGGTCACAGGGAAATGATGGAAGAAAATTAGATCGAATGAGGGTTGTGTTGATAAAATAGGTATGCGCCATGATAAATGATGTCTTACCAGGGTTTAATTACACTAAATTTGACTGCGTTTGAATTGGATCCAATTAAGTATTTGCGAATTTCATCCTTTCCAACCCAATCAGCATCAGCGATCGACTGCATGTCGCTGAAATATATCTAAAGCTGCAGTTGAAAAAATATTCCCTTTAGCAGTCGAATTCACGAGACAACTATGGCCCACGCCACGGATTTTTAAGCCAATATCAAACATTTTTTCAATTCTCATCATATCACATCAGAAAAGAAGAGGTCTTGATCAAAGCAGATCGGGTCGAATGACAGCCATTTCGACTTGATTGACTTGCGTAAAATTAGCGAAAACAATATTTGGAAAAGACTAAAGGTGAGTAAAGCAGATGAGATGAAA
>NW_020170482.1:212076-220713 GCF_000524195.1 Echinococcus granulosus
AATGTGTCATTTTCCTCTCCTCTACCCTCTTGTGCATCAGCGATCGACTGCACACCAGTAAATCATATCGCAGGCACTACTGTCACCCCTTTTCAAAGCTGTAGCGAAATTAAAATGGTACCTTTGGAAGCCTAGTGTATTTATCAAGGCTGAGTCGCACACCCAAAATTCCTTGAGTTACTGCTTAACGCATTTGCACGCATCTCATAGAATCACATCAGAGCAAAATTGGTCTGATTGAAGAAGATCGGACCAAACTGGTGCCACGTTGATCAGATTAATCTGCGCCTGAATAGTAAAAATGTGTTTCTTTTTGAAATTAAATCAAATGGATCGGATTAGCTGGTATTGGCTGGAATGTGGCGTTTGTCAATTTAATCCACTTTATCCACAAGTGCATCATCAGTCGACTGCGTATCACTGGATCATATCTCAGGCACATCTGACAGCCATCCCAGAAGAGCTGTCAAACCAAAACGGTGCCTTTTGCAGTCCAATAAACAAGATGGAGCTATGTCTCACACCACAGATTTTTTGACTTAATATTCAATGTATTTGTTCACATATTCAAAAATTCCACTGGAGAAGAAGTTTTCTGGTCGAAGTAGACCGGAGTTACCAAGAGCCACATTGATCAATTTAATTTGCATGAGAATTGTTAAAAAATTTATTCAAAACTAGATTGCATTGAAATTACTCCGATATGAGTAGATTAAATTGGATGGAATTTTTTAATATATACTACTTTAACCAGATTAGCATCAGTGCTCCGCTGCCTCCCATGAATCGCATCACTTTTACTACTGTCAGCCATCCCAAAACCACTGTCCAATCAAAGCAGGTACATTTGGTAGATTATTATACAATACAAGGTTTTGTCTCATGCTTTAGATGTTCTATGTTAACAGTCACTATATTCTCGCACACAACCTTAAATCCCATCAGAGCAGAATAGGTCTGAGTTTGGCTGTATTCTGTTTAGTAATTTTGTTTATAAAAATTGTAGATGTATATTCCATATATAATGCATTTTCCGTTTAAAGGCATCTGTTTAGGTTAACTTATTTTTAATGAAAGAAGCAGGTAAATAGGTATCATTTGAACTATGTACATGACGACTTGCCAACTAGCATTCCTGACTTATCAAAAGACTTATTCACATCTATCCACTTACCTTATACTACCCAGCCATTTTGAATTGTCCATCCATTCTAACAACTTTATCAACTTTTACGCGCTTATACGCCTCAACACTTACAACTTAAACAATCCTACTGATAAGAAGATAATGATAACGTGATAATTAGAAGAAAACTGGTGGCATAGGATTAGGAACTTTAGAGTTTAAAAAGCGACAAAATTTTGGATAATGCTCCCTTTTTGGTTGTCTGGCTTGTTAGTACTGAACCCATTGCTATTCTTGCTGCATCAATTTTTTACATTCCATTACCCATGCATCCATTTATCTATTCATTCATTTAGGGCTCAAAATAATGTATAGATGATAGCTTGGTTTATTTTATTTAAATCTTGCAAACGTGTCGTTAGAACTTCTCATTTTCCTGCCCTTGGAGTTGAAATAGTTTAGCTATCAGATATGCACTTACAATGCAGCAGTTGCCTGATGGACATCACCATAGACAATAATGAGCATTACGCACAATCAGTAGCAGTGTTTGCATAATCAGCCGATATTATGCATAAAACCCCACAAAAATCTCTTTAATACTTTGTGTCAATCCACGAGTATGACAAAAGTTATTTAGTAGTTCTATTTGTGTTTATGAGCAGGTATTTGTGGAGTAAATATGTCACTAGTCACAGCATCTACCTAAAAATTGTCAGTAGTATAAGCACCAATGCACGTGCTTAATTTAGGGTTAATTCGAAGCGGATATGTCTGTAATCCAGTCCTTTTCGCCAACCATACCGGAATGTATGGTGGTGTAACAATGGGGGAATGTGAGCTGTCCCTGTGTGCGACGCTTATTAATTTCACACAGCGCTAATAAATGTGCTACGTGGAAATATGAGCACTCATTTCAACTTGCCTTTACATTTTCTGGATCTTAGTGCAATGATAATGCCGATTTAGCATCGTCACACTTTAAAATAATTACCAAATCAATGTAGCGTTTTAACAATAGAAATGAAAAATGATGTGGTTTAATGAAATAACCTAAGCTGGATGTATATGTGCCCTCCTTTAAGGATTCCAAATACAAACTTTTGTGGACTGATTATTTGTCAGGCAGCTGATCTCACATAGCTAACAGGAATCAGTGCTTCGACCCTCACACGGAGAGCAATCAAGCTGGGATTTTAGCTTAATGCTCGTCAACCCATGCAAATGATTAGCATTTCATCAGTGACGCCCGACACATTGCATATGGACATCTTATTTGCCTTTAAATGACCTGAAAAATTCTCTGTTTGTTAAATATTTAAAAATTTTGACTAAACTGAGTACAACTTTTGTAGGTGCTGATTAATAGCTGTTGGTAGCCACCTGGAGTAGAAGCACAGGTACCCATCCAAATTTGGATAAATTCAGAGCACACAGCATTTAGATCAAATGACATAACTTACTCTACTCTCTTTTATCTTTCCTTGGTGTGAGAATCCACGTATCTTTGTTTACATCGTTGTAAGTCTGATTCAAAACTACCTCGAGACTTGGATAGCTGCCTCTACCTGCGTCATAAAACGACAATACTCGTATTTTGGTGGTGACGATGAAGCAGAGAGATGAGAAGTGTTTGGCGAATGCGAGAGAGAGACGGTGGTGGAATGAGGAGGGGGGCCAAAATGTTTTCTTCTCTGGGAGGCAAAAAAAAAGAAAAGCGGGAAAAAGAAGGAAAGAAAAGAGGGTGAAGGATTTAACGGAGAAGGTGGAGAATATGCTGCCGGTGGAATAGTATAACCGGACTGCACAATTACAGACTATGCTCACACAATTAAACAAAATCAGTGAAAGAATATGAACATCTGTAAAGAAGGCAAGTCAGCATCCCCAAGGGACTTGCAGCAGTTGGTTAAGTTTTTCGATCGCTCATATTTCTGACTCCAATTCTGCATTGGCTGGAATAGAAAATGAGGTGATTATAAATAAATTCACCACCATTTGCTGATAATATTTGATGGTAAAGGGCGACAAAAAAAGGAGACTGATGCACCATCATTTATAAAATATTCAGGTACCTCATTTCCTCATTAATTATTCAACTTTTAGAGAGGTTCCGGAACAACGCAGGTCTTTAAGGCATTTTTTTATGAAAGTGAGTGCTCTAATTTTCTGCTCCGTTTGACAGGTTTAAGTTAGTGAATAATAGCGTCTTCTCTAATCATGCAATATGTTACTTTGAAGGAAAATACTTGTCAACCACACCACCTGGCAGGTGGGGAGCAAATTGGTTCAGAACGTTAAAGTCATATTTGTCATGTTAAAGTTATAGCAAGTTTTGGGCTAAACTTTCACCCTGTTTAAAAGACCTTGTGGAAGACTTGGAACATAAAGTAGGGTGAATTATTTAATTTTGAGTTACTTAATTTGCATTACGAATCTTTATTAAAAATTGCTTAACCACTCTTCACTCGTCGACTAATTATTGCCCAAACATATTTGACTAGTTTTTCATTCTTCTTTTTTCACAGTAACTATTATTGCAAATATCCATCAAAATTCCGCTTAGCCACTTCAATCAAACAATGTGCACTACGCTTTTGACCATCACAAAAGTAATTAGGATCCGCATAAAATGTGTCGTCCGCGGTACATCACCACGAATAGAAAGTGGAAAGATAAAAGCAGAGTTGTGAGCGCACGCAGTGCTGATGCAAAAGTGCTTACGCTTGGGTCACTGTCATCTGAATTTTAGGGGAAATTCATAGAGCTGTCTCAAAGTGTCGTTATTTTGCGTCACAATTCTTGTGTTATTTGATCTTATTATTAGTTCCTAGGGTGCAGACTTCTCCCCTTTGAGTTTAAGTTGATCGGTTTGTCATCCGTAAACCTGTCTTCTCCTACGTCTAACCCCAGCCCAGTCCGAATCATGTACCTCCTCAAATGCGTGTGTGCGTATGCCTGCACTGCCGATCATGTTGCACATGAAGGGAATTATTCTAGTCAATTTGAGTCAAGTTCTCCGCGATCATTTTATCCTAATTTTTAAGTGAACTCATCTATAGACCACAATCTCTGGAAGCTGTAATGCTGCACGTCATCGAGTTTGTAAGGCAGCGGTAACTCAGCACAAGGTGCAGACTGTTTACCAATCATACAATTATGTAAAAGGCAGTTGCCAAACTTTACCTAATCGCTTAAGTTGCAAAATTAACGAGATTTTATTTACCACATAATTAGATGCTATGATAACTAAAGTATGCAATTATTTGTGATATTTCTTTATTCATTCTTGCGTAAAGCTTTAGCAATAATGTGTCTGTGGATTCAAAATTATTTCACTGATTGTATTTGTTACATGCAGGATGCTATTTTGTAGTGATGTCCCACATCTTGGCAAAGTAGAATGGTCTACATTGTGAAATTAGAGATTATTCTTTTTTAAATTCATTCAAAGCTCTACTTGACAGTGAAGCAACAGGTATTAAGAGTGGTACATAATTAATGTAGTTGAAACAAAATAAATCGTTTTCATCAAAACAACACTAGGCTCGTATAAATGAATTTCGGCCATTATAGCACACTGTGACTAGTGCGGTTTATTCTAAATCAATTTTTAATGAGAGTGCTTTTTAGCACAAAAATATGTATTAATAGTAATGCAAATAAACCCGCCTAATAAATTTTCTATTAGCAGTAGCTGAGCAATGGTACAATTTTTACTTCACAGGCGCGTAGTATATTTACAAAAACAAGGCGATCAAAACTCTGCAAGTGTATAGAGGATGTAAAATAAAGCACCACAAATACTTGGAGAAAATAAAGTACCTTACATTTACTGTTCACAGCTCGGATACCAAATTTATAACTGATATATGGTTAACCTTTCCCAAATTGAAAAAGGTAAAAAGGAAGGCTTTATGCTGATTTTACCCGTAGGCAAAATACTTGACAATCCTGATTCCTATACCGATGTCCTAGCATTAAAAGAGAATAAAATTAATTGTATATACATTACCTGCGCAGTGTCATTCTTTGCTCTTTTTGTGATATCATTAGGTAAAAACCAATAACTTTTAATTGTTCTGGCCTAAAAACTTAAACGTTTACTTTCTATAATACAGAAGTAGATAGGAAGAAGCTGAGAAGTTATTAACGTCTGACGTAAGTTTGTCCATTAGGCACGGGTGACTCCCGACACTTCTGGTAAGATACCAACTCTCCTTCTTGATCCTGAATTCCGACGTATCGGCATCTTCGGACTACACGTCAATTTTCTATAATCAGCCTATAATGTCCGTTGCAATTTCTCAAGAAGTGGCCATACTGGTCGTGGGAAATGATGATATTCCGCTTTGTATTAGCTGTGTGAATGCACGAAGTGTACACGTATGATGTAAATTTGGATCAGAGTTACAAACAAGTGATCACGCCAGCAATTCAAGTAGTGCTGGGAAAAAAAGATGAATTTGTGCACTCGGTTTACATATGGGACATACACATAGACGAAAAGCAATTAAGGGAGGTTGTTTATTTGGTGTTCCGATATCCCGATTATCCTATAGCAATGCATCTGCTTCAAACTGAAACCTAAACAATTATTTAAATGTCACCTAACATCTCTTTACACAAATATTAAAATCACCTGTGAATAAGGAATTGTGATTTTAGGAGGAGCTATTTTGTTAAACTAAATCATTGTAAATAATTTCACAAAATTTATTGAAATGCAACTATAACTCCTGAATAAGACCACGGCTTATTTAGAAGTGCTAAAAATTGCAAGATGCGAAGGCGGAAGAAATCAAACCTTCATGATCCATTTCTTTCAAGCATTTTCACCTTTACAACCAGGGACCTCTTTTCCTCTATCGCATGCTTTAATGCCTTAGAATTGAGACATCATCTCGGTTCACTTGAGCAATATCCATTTAGCCATCGCTGGTGGTAATAAGTTATGGTCACTTGCTTTGGGGGATTTTAGCTATCTTATACAAGTAGATTTATGCACAATTAAGTTGTGGAGCACAAATTTATGTCAGTCTAAACTCTTTACACAGCATTGCAGAAAGCCACAACCAGTTCCACTTTCATTGTCATGATTAATAAACAATACCTCGCAAATAAAAATTTTGCTTATTTTACAAATGAAATGGTTGCATAAAGTGACAATACTATTATAGAAATAAAGTCAAGATAAACAAATGAGTACTCACCTAGGAAATAGACAACGAAAATAAGAACTGTAGCAGTCCTCAGCATGGCATCCTTTCGTGCCTAGCAAAAAGCTTCCAGTGCCTTTTTGTGCTTTTTAATTTGGCTTCATCAACATAATCAGCCAATTTGATGATTTGATGTTGAGTGAAAATAGGAAAAGGGAAAACTATCAGCCCCTCATTAACATCTGCCATAATCATGCCACAAATGCATGGGTACTAGTTTAGTACTTAGAGCAACCTTTCGAGGAGACCACCAAGCACTTCCTAGGTACAAACCTCCCTGCGATATTTCGTGCCTATTATTACTAGTTAGAAGGGCCAAATTTATTTTGATATTGCATAGGGGCTGGAGCCATGGGTAGCCATTAGAATGCAAAGAAGCCCCAACGGAATGGTATGCATTGGAACATTCACCTAATAGCTGTAATTTGCAAACCAGCCTGGACGTGCACATCATTTTATTTTAATGAGTTGATCAGCTTAACGCTTTTGTAGGGATAAAAGGCCATTAGGCAGGCCTAAATAAATGAAGTAGTTTGCACAACTGCGTATAACTGCATTTCGCATTATTCCTAAATCAACAAACTAAACGGATACGCATTTCAAACCGTGCGCATCTAGCATCAAGACTATTTCAAACAGGATGTGGCATTTGCGTCAAAAAACAATAAAACATAAAAAATTTCATTATGAACAGCAAAAATACGAGCTAAACTAATTTTTTGGGATTTGTAACAAAAATATATGCTTTGCATAACTAAATCGGACCTTTCGCATTTCTGTAATCCAATGCAAAGTGGGCATGTAAGTTTCCAGCCAACGGTAACCACCAAATGTAAAATTTAACCGCAGTATTTTGTCAAATGCAAAAGCAACACTATTTTTACATTGCAAGCAGAAAAAAAATTGTTCATACTTGCAGATAATACAAAAAATATGTGCCGCTCTATCATCTGCAGGTGGCTGATACGTTGCGCCATATATCAGGATAACAATTCCTACGGACTTCTCAAAAATAAGAAAAAGGATTTTAATGAAATAAATTTCTTGATTCAGTGCAAAGGGAACATGAAATTCAAATATTGCCGTCAAGCTGCAACTCAATTGGAGTAGAAATCTTTGTGGTAAGGGAACCAATTTATGGAGATGGCCACATGTATTTGTAATAGGAAAACTTTTAAGTCTTACACCAATCTTGCGGATGATGATTACATGGGACATCGTTTAAATGAGTTGTTAAATTTTTAGACTAACTTCGAAATGTTAGTGTAATAGCATTATTATCTTAATCAATGACTGTGGGTTAAGCAATTTCTAAGATTTGTACATCAAGATATTGCGAGCATGATGGGTTAGTAATATAGCATAGGAACACCATAAAATTACCAACTTTTACGCTTCACTTACAAGTAACATAGCTAATGTTGGACATTGGACAATACGCGGTTGCTTGCGTCCACACAAAGTGATTAGCGATTGTATTACACCAACTTAATCATGCGACATTTTAGGATTATGCGTGCCTACTTTCTCTGTTTGGAAAGGGATTTTAATTTGCAAACGGATTTGTTTAGGATTTCACATCAGCTGATGAGCTTGTTAGTGTAGGCTTTTCTCTATTTCAGCTACAAAACTGTAAAAATTTTTACTATAATTTAAGATTTCACGTTGCTACAAATTTTCGTCGTTGCAATTTCCGAGCACATCCTGGTAGACGTTTTCCTCATTTCCTTTCTTTATCTTCCGAATACTTATAAGTGATCAAAACCGCACACATTTTTAATTATATTAAGCCTAAATCCACCCTTTCCACCATCGTCAAGCATTGATGAGCTTCTTCTGCTCCTTACGTCTGATTATTACGCCAAATCTAAAAGTTTATTGTTTTGTTGGGCTCGTGCTAAACATATACTCCAAATCATGTAGATTCGCTTTATTTAGAATACAATTCCAAATATTAATCGTCAGGCGAAGAGATTAACTGCTGCCATCCTTTATTCATCCTAACAAAACACCCTTGTTTCTGCAAACCACAAAAATACGTTTATGATCAACTTTCTCGAAGTCCCGAATGACAGCTAATCTGCCAATATTTCATAGAGTCAAGCTCATCCCTGCCCTTAGTCTTTCCTGATTGTCCATGTCCAGCAGATGTGCACTCCATTTCTGTTGATGTGGATGCTAAGAGTTGGTAGATGTAGTAGTTAATTTTGCGCAAAGTGCAGATGAAAGTTAGGGGCTTTGAATACTTGCACGAGAATTAATAAATTATATTATCCTGAGGAATCGCAACAA
>NW_020170482.1:220813-221840 GCF_000524195.1 Echinococcus granulosus
GCAAAATATATAAAGCTATTATGGAGAAGATTCTCCGCAATAGGTAAACAGAAGTGATTTCTAAAGAAATATGCATTCACCGGCAGTAAGTGAGTATGTGTGTTAAAGTGGTAAATATCTTCTGAGAAAACATCAGCGCTACCTTAACAAAATGTCTCACTATTCAGATTATTACTATGCTGTCATTTTGAGTTGTTCGTGGAATCGTAAGGCTGCCAGTTAGTTTATGTACTGCAGGAGTTTCGTTGCCCGGAAAATTGAACTAAATCCAACTAGCTGTAAAGCTTCCAGCATTACATAGGTCATTTTTTGTAACATGAGGGTGTGCACTTGTTTGGAAATCCCTGCAACATCATTGATGATTAAACCTATGCCATAAAGCAAATTCGAGAGCAAAATAACTAATCCAAAACGTTTTTCGAATAATTTTGGATTTTTCGAGTTAATATTTGATTTTGTGACACCTTTAGCAGCAAAATGTTACCATTATCTTAATAAATGAGAAATGAAATTGGCTGTCTTAACATTGGCTAAAGCTAACCTTAAAATGGTGTCAAGTAATTTCCTGATAGTAGCAGCTACCACATAAAGCCATCGGCTTTACCGAGAAACTTTGCACATAAAGAAGTGAAAACTCAACTTGTACCCAACGATGCCCACTGGTCTGCATGGTAAAAAAAAGCTTTTTTTGCCTTCTCCGCCTACAGAAGTCTGGTTTAAGGATCAAAACGTATACCAGTCAGACTTGTGAAGGCATTTCATGAACTGCATGAAAAGCAAGGCTAGATGTTTTTTACTAAATGAAATGCTTTGCTGATTTTCACCACCTTTTCTCAAAAATCTTTCCTTGCTATTTTTTCCCAAATACACTATGCCTAGGCTTGTAAAACATGCATTTTGCCAAAAATTTCAAAACATTTACTCTATTTACACCAAGTGGGAAGCTTTTTACATTGTTTTATGGCCCAGTTGAATCAGGTTTGTCAGTTATGTATGTGAATTATTGAAATGCTTTTTGGTTTTTGCT
>NW_020170482.1:221940-223681 GCF_000524195.1 Echinococcus granulosus
GAATATATATATTCTGCCCAAGTATTGTGCCTTCTTTCGTCTTCAGGGAGTCTCGGGACGCTACAGTATTGCAGCCATTGCTATTGATCACAGCCCATTTTCCAACAGACCATTTCATCTCTTTGGCCTACAGTCATGATAGAAATTGGTAAAGACATTTTCCAATGTCGATTTGCAGTTGTTACGTGGCACATCTTTGCCCACTTGTACACGCATCGTCTTATTAAACCAGCCTCAACCAAGCTTATAGGCTACGGCAACTCGTGCACAACTGAGCTATACACTTGCCTAAACAAGGATGCCGAACAACTTTTAAAATAAGCACAATGAAGTGGTGAACAGAAAGGAATCACATTACATAAATTTGCGTAAAATAGAAGAGATTCACCAAAAAATTGCAAGAGCCAAAAATTCAAATATGCACTTACCAAGAGCTTTGTAAATATTTCCATATCTAATAAAAATATGCTACTGGCAGATCTCCAGGCTTCTGTATTAATAATTCCCTTTTCTCAAAACGCACAATACAATTAATTATTCCTAGGATGATGTTTTCCTAAAGAGGGTATTTCCCACGCAATTGTCCTGCTTGAGACTTCCACTAGAATAAAACCGAATCGATGCTTCTTATTGCCAGGCCTGATTTTCTTGTCATAAATCTACCTGTTCGATACTGCAGTGATACGATGAAATTACCTATTCTTGCGTGATACTTCAATCATTGCGAAGAGGGGCTTTTGACGTGTTCAGAAGTAACCGGTGCTGGTGACAACGCCCATTGAGAAATAGGGCAAACGTAAAAACTCGTTGGTATGATGCGTCCTAAAGCAATGCAAATGACCTTTAAGATACTACTTTGCAGCTGGTGAGGCGACGGAAACTTTGATACAAAGGATTGTGGTACACGTTTTTGCAATGAAAAATCGTGCTGCCTATGCACGCTAACCGTGTCCACCCTTTTGTAAATTACTACTTTGCGTTTGAGATAACCCATACTATTGGTAGTTGAGGAAGTGAACAAACTCCATTGTAACTTCCAGGTTTAGCTTCGTATTTTCTAATGAGTGGTTTTGTGTGATTAAGCCGGATTAATAGATGCTATAGGATTTAGCTTGGGGTGAAGTTGTAAGTTTCACCTTTGAGCTGGGCGGAATAAAAACCAGTTAGATATTTTTTTCAGGACGAACAATGGTATCCTTCCACTTTGCATACAAATGGAAACATGACTAAAGCTTTGGCTATTCCAAAAAGATAGTATTGTTATAGCTTTAGTATTGAAGCACTCTGTTACCACCGCACGCAATTTATGGTAAGGGTAAGAGAGTGGAAAAGACACAGAAGCCGATTGACAGTTAAACCGCCTGTTAACGTGATTAATGTGTGCTATTACTAAAAACCTCATAGTTTAAAGCAAACCCTTAGCTCCACCAGCCTAATCCTATGACAAGGACCCACCCAAGAAAAAAAACATTTATCAACGCTGACACAAGCATTTTTAAATTGGTTTATTTTGCTCTTTGCAAAGAAATGGGTTGACTATTCTTGCGAGATGTACCCCACAGTGACCTTATAATACATGCGTACTACAGAACTTTTCTTGAAGAATTTCAAAAATATCCCAAGATATTCTAGTTTTTACTGTAGTAGCAAGTTCAGTACTACCAGAGTTTAGGCATAGCGCGTCTTTTGCATTAAAAGTGTGATAAGATGTAGATAGTGTAAAGGGATAGTGTTATAAAGC
>NW_020170482.1:223781-237161 GCF_000524195.1 Echinococcus granulosus
TTTTGCTCTTGCGAAAGATGCAGAACCAGTGTTCTATAGATGCTTAACATAAATTTTTGGCTCTACTGATGTTTGGCAGTGCGTTATTGCGCTTTAAATGCTAGTTAGTTAAGAAAATGCTTGATTCATGTGTCAGTGATAATAATTTGCCCTATATGTAAGAACTACTTAGCCAATCGGACTTTTCGTTTTACAAGAAAAACAAACTAAACCCATTCATTTCGGTTGTATGAGTTTGGACGCTTCATGTTTTATTTCGTGTACATGTCAAACACTTTATCTCATTGTCTATAAAGCATAAACTTAGTAATTGACCAAATACTTTGTTTTTGCCTTCTTTTACTTGCAATTCCAGATTACTGAAGCCAAAACTTTGTCTTTGCATTTGGCAGCGGAAAAGAGGCAGCCAAATGCCATGACTCTATGTAGATAGTAATGTGATTTGCCAGGAGAATCTATAGAATCTACTCAGTTGAAAGGATGCTGCAATCGAACCGCTTGTTACCTAAAAACCAACTCAAGTAGTCTCAACTACTGCTGATGTTGATGTTTGAGCTGTTATGGAAATATTTGCTAAATACTCCAAATCTGTTGATTCCCCTATCCGTCACGCAACGTGGTAATGGTTGGCACCTATGATAAGAAATTGCAAAGTCCGAAGCAAATTGTGTTGAGTAAGTGCTTTGTACGAAGTAGTTTTGCGATAACCTCGATAACTGCAATGGAGTCGATTTAATTGCAAATCTTGATTTTGCATAAGGCATAAACTAGTGTATGTGGTGAGAAATGCTACTGCGACAATGTATGTTACTTGTTCAATGGGATAAAATATCTGCTCCCCTAAGTCTATTCTAGCAATGGCCTGCAATATTTCGCAAAACCTCTGTCTGGTGAAGCACAAAATTGAAGAGTATTTCAAAGTGGGGAACAGGATAAAGTTTAAAATGGCCGACTTATTTATAACAAGGACATATTTCAGAGATTTAACCATAAAATGATGCTTGATACGTCCGTCTGTCCCTTTTATTCAACTCATAGGAAAAACCGATCTCGTTTGTGTCATTGACTTACTTCATCCAGTCGTGCCAACTATCAACATATGCCGACTCCATCTGTTCTCATTAAAGTGGACATTTCCTAGTCTTGTCCAAGAGGCATCACTATACTTTGATGTTTTTAGCGAGTATTGCATGGTAGCACATTTAAAGTGCTTGATTTTTCTATGAGATAGCATTTAAAAGACGAAATGTCTACAGACAGCCCTGTCAGCCTAAAATCATACCTCCTGGTTTCTTTAAATGAATACTTTGACATTATGGACAATTTAGCTCTGAATAACACTATAGAGCTGAGAGTTGTTGCAGCCTGAACTTTCCTCAGAGGCGTATTTTACGTATGCACAACTTTAATTGCGACCAGCACTTCATTTCTCTTCGAAATATTTGGTAAATACGCCTCATCCACTGGTTACTCTTTTTGCCACTAAGTGTGGTGGTGGTTGCCTACTCTATTTCTCCATATGCAAAATGATGGGTTCAAGGTTACTTCGTTTAAGAGAACGTTTAGGAGAAATCGCGTTGTCAAAGCAATTTTAGAGATTGTCTTATTCAGAAATTATGTTGAAGCAAATGATTTTGACTCTACAGACCTCAAGAGAATAGCACAGAAGATGCGTTCCGTATCATTCCTTTCAAAATTCTCACAGTGAATGTGTTAAGTTTTACCAGTTCATTAAATGATATTTATTGAAGCTATTTTTAAAAAATAAACAATTGGCTGCAGAAGGCTTTTACAGATATTTGAAGCTACATTGAGTTGCAAAACATGCATTATATATTTTGGCAAAATCACATGAAAATGTAGGCAAATTTTAGTAAGGCTTCTAAAAAATCCTAACTATTTACTTAAATCTTTCTTTTTAGTTTCGTAAAACGTAGAGAAATAAGAAATATGCAATCAGCAAAAGCATTTTTTCCGTCCTAAAGCCAATTAGTATACTGAAGCGTCCGAGGAGATTGCATTGCAAAATATTTATTTGGGCTACTGGTTAATATTAAACAAATTACAAACGGTTGTATTTAAGTAAACTTGCATGCAGTCCTTCGTATAAATTGATACAAATGTTGATACTTTACCCATCTAATAACATAAGTCTTCCAGAATGCAAATGAAATTTGTTCAGTGGAATAAAGGGCTAATATTTAAGAAGGAACCATCAAAATAGTTTATCACACAAATGGCATTTTAATTGCACGTCCTCTCGGTGAGGTTCAGTTTTTCCATTTGGTGCTCAGTTTAGTGGCCAAACTTGGTCGCTGCGAATCATAATGAATGAAGGCCATTCAGTCTGCAATCAACGATTTACTAAAATCGGTTAGAAAACCCATCGCAACCTATTAAAAACTTTGGCATTGCAAATATTGGAAGCATGTTGAGTTAGTTTCGTATGTATCGAAAAAATGTGAATAAAAGTGGCTAAAAACTATCTACTGTTCCTAGAGAAAGTGATTCATTTGCATTAAATATCTTATTCACACAACATGCATGAAAAAATTTTGGGCCACTCGTGCCATCAAGCAGTCATAATAGGTGCTTACACGTTTTATCCGGCGTCAAACACATCCACAATCCGAGCAGCCGCATTTACATAAAGCCTTTTAGGCTATGTCATTAAATTCCTTTAAGACAACATTTTGTCCTGGTGGTACTGTGGTGTGTTTTTTAATTAAGTGTGATAAAGTCAATGCTGTGACCAAACGCTGAACCCACAAACTGTCGTAAACTACTGTTTTGAGTGGATACATTTCTGCTTGGTTTGAAAGAGAATCGTTTTATGGAGATGTTGAGCGATATGAAGTTGTTAGGCACAAATGCCAAGCATTGAAAATTTTGAAGGTAGAATATGTAAAGATAATTATTTATTTACGATAAAGATACCATAATATGTGAACACAACTTCCACTTTGTATTTACAATTAGTGCTAAAATAAAGCCTTGTGGAATGGAAGTAGAATCTCTTTTTACAGTTGATTGCATATGCATATCCGGCGAATAGAGGGCTAAATGAACGTTGCCCTCCTCATGGGTGTGGTGCTTGAAGATGGTGCATTAAAACTAATGTCTCACGGGTATTAGTGAAAGCATGCTTATCTCAGCCATAACCAATAAGACGAAACTTAAAAAGTTATGTGGAAAGACTAGAGCATCGGCACACACGAGTCGGGCGTGGCCAATTCGTGATTCCTAAGGTGTAATCCCTTACATACTGAAGGTTTATAATTCATTGGAATTTGTTGATCTACAAGTAATGGTGGCCACTCTCCAAATTGTTATAAAATTAGGTAAGAGTGGCATATGGTGTGACTAAATGAGATGCACCTTCAGTGCAATAGTCATTCTCCAAATCAGCCTAAAGTTGTTCTTCATAAAGTAGTTCGGCGGCGGTATTTTATCTACACATTTATTTAAAAACGCTACGCATCAATTTTTCATGCCCATGTGCTAATTTTTTATACAATAATCGTTTGGTGTGCAGTAAAGTAAAAAAGGGGTTGGTGGTTTACTAAAGTACTGACTCGCATGCAGCAGGGTATTTTGGCATTGAAGCTAAAAAATCCATCTTAATTACTGTTCTGTTTTGTAAAAATTTGATAATAATTATTTGTGTAGAGGGGTTTTGAGACGATCAAGCGAACAATTCTTGCCTAAAATTTGCTCAAAATAGGGAGCGTTTAGTTTGTCCTCTCACATTTCGATGATGTCCTCCTGTGCACTTTAAGCAGCAGACGCGGCGCCTGTTGTAGTGGTCCTCATACCGCAAAATTTCCTCAAATTAGGGCGAGATTCCTGAGGAATCTTTTAACCTGATTAAGCTTTATTTAAAATAATCTGCTTCCCCACGCTGATGGCATTCAGGTTACTTGGGAATAGCCACGCCTAAGAACAGTAAATGCGTATTTTGAAACTCAGTAATATTGCAATTTAAAAATGCTCAAAAGGCTAATTTTTGGCAGAAGAATTTCCGAAATCGCGTAACATATTGTCAAGTACATTAACCAACTTAATCATGTAAACATACGCTTTATGGATAGGACGTTTGCCTTTTGACTGCATGCGCAATGGCACTAACAAATTTTAAACGGCAATGTGGGTTTTAGATTTTGGGTACTTTTGTCATTAGGTCCTAATGAAAATTTGCAGATGACTGTGATCCATTCAGAATCATCTAACCAAAACTAAATGAGTCTCCATTGCCTTATTTTATTAGATGTGTGACAAACTAGACACAACCTACTTGTGTGCGCCAATGCATCGGCATCACCGTATGAAATGATTTCTATCAGTTATAAAATTCTAACAAAAATGGGAATATAACTCCAGTCAATATGGCAAAGCAACTAAAATCATGCCTCTTCCACAAGTGCAATAGGCATGAAAGGTAGTCCCACTTCAATGCGCTACGAGTTCTCAAAATTTGTAAATAGTATGCCTAATTAACAGTGGTAACGGCAAGCTCTTCCATTTCTCACCTCTTTATTACGATATCAATCACAAAAGTAGCATGAAACTTGTGTCCAAATACTTACCTATCCTTACTATAAGTGACTTATTCGGCCTAAGGTAATCTGCCTTTGAACTTTTAATCCAATGACACTTGTGCCTGCCACCACCATTGAATTCAAAGCAGAGAAAGAGGTTTAACAGACCAAAATGTGATTAAAATTGCCTAAGCCTCTTGCTTACACTAGTTATTCCAGTCACCTAGTCATGCAGCTGAAACACAATACAATAGAGTAAATAGTAAATGAATAAAAAACAGACTTTCTTATTGGAGGTTTCGTCTAAATAAATCATTAGAAACACCCCCGTCGATTGAGTCTATAAATGGGCGTTTGAGGTGCGCATGGCTCATACTACAGCAAGAAGCAACATGAAAGCCTTCAGCTTTGCACTTTTTCTAACTATGCTGCTTGTGATGTCAGTTGTGGTAGCCGGCGCAAATGTGAAAGGGGAATTCGACAAGCCACGACACGAATTCGATAAACGGACGACACCAAAGGCTGTGGTCACCTCTTCCAGTAATACGATTATTTTTACCGCAACCTTGGCCTTCATCTCAACTGTTCTCTGCACGTCCTTTTAAATGAAGCAGAGTGACTGATATACTTTGAATACTTCTTAGAACATTATGTTACATTTAATACAGTAATTTATGGCAGCATGTCTTCCTATTTATATCTTGTTTCATGCAGTTTGACTTGCAAAGCAGATGGGGAATTAATTTCAGTAAATATTTAGCCAAAGTTCTCTACACTTGCACATATATTCCACCTTTTTTGGGCACATTTCTTAGTCAGGCTAGTTTTAGATGTCTGTTCTGTTGTAAACCTTAGATTTAGAGAATTACATGCATTTGGAATGAGGAGGTAGAGGGAGCATCACCAAATTTAGAAGAATATGGGGACACTGTAGAATTTTTTTTCCAGGAATCGAGACTGAATAACCCAGTGCGCTAAATTAGTCTATATGAAAGCCGAATAAAGGCCCAAAGGTAGGTACTGCGGTCAAAACTTCGTGACACAACTAATTTTCGCGAAATCTGATATGCATACTGTTTCCATTAGCTCACTGATAATAGAGCCTTAGTTTGGAATAAGATAAAAAATTTTTGTCAATGACTACAGAAATTTGGACTAGCTCTTCAGAATGCACATTACCAGGCAAGCAGATTTACATGTACAGTGTGCTGCATTCAAAGATTACACTATACCGTAATTAAGGAGAATTCAATGCAACTTTGTCATCCTCAGAACTCAAATGCTTACACAGCAAGGACAAAATTACCCAAATTTTTTTCGAAAATAAAATGGACTTTCACTTTGCAAAACGAAGCATTGCACTCACCACTACTGCTCGGGATATGCGCAGTAAGAAGGACCAGTTTTGTGTACATGTTGTCCAAATTTTTAAAAGCTGATAGATTTGCGCTTGGCCGGCAAAGGCTCACAGCAATTAAGTGTTAAATGTAGGCGAAATCTTGCAGTCGTATTCACATTTAGCATTAGACAACATAGTAGGAAATGGAAGATTGTGCAGTTATGTTTGCTGTGATTTTTTCTCCAGTTGCCAAACCCATGAGTACGCTATCGTATCCGCAAATGGAATGCACAACCCACTACGGCGTTACTACAATCCTTTACTTTCCACGACAGAATAGCAATCCTGGTGGTAACCGTAACCAACAAATTTGAGTTAACAATTTGGCATTTTTCACCAACGGTAACTCATGGCTCCCTAAGTGCTCTTCTCCTCATCGTAAAGGAGGTAAATTTCTAAACTGATGTATTGCGATGAATGCTTTTTTCGCGTCAATTCAATACTGCGTTTCTACAATCGAGAATTTGGGCATATTTCAGTCTAGCGTAGCAAAATTACGCCTACTTAGTATAAAAACTTTTATGGCAAACTATTACACATACCATTGGTTATGCATTTGTATTTGACTTTGAGTCGAGTCGAGCAGGGAGAATTACATATGCATAGATGCTGTAGGTTCCTCCTCCATTTCATCCTCTGTTCGACCACTGTTTTGTTCCTCCTCGATGGTATTTGTTGTGGCAAAAAACGTTCATTGCCCAAACACGCGCTAAAAACATCTCTTCATCTACAAGTTCCAAAAGCTACAAATTGCGCCAAAGATAGCGCGAATTGTTATGGCTTATTAACAAGCGATTTGCAGTAAAATAGCTTGATTGGATAATTGCAAAAATTTAATAAGAGTGCCAGTTATAAATAAATAAACTTTTTGCATGCGAAAGATTGAAGTTCCTGGGGATGATCAGGGAAAAATGGTGGCCATTGTTGAAATGAGAAATGTCAATGCACTATCTGAAGTAATAGTCAGTGAATCCTTAGCCACTGCTGAAGGCTTACCTATAGAAGACAAGTTGGGATTCAGAGGAGCGCTTGTTCATCTACTTGGTTCGTACATGATTATGATCATGACATTTGCATCATTAGATTTTTTCGGAGATGAAACTCCGTATCTTCACTTTCCATAGCTCCACTGCATGGTTTTGCATTCCTTTCAATGGGTGTAAAAGATAATACACGGTTAGCAAACAGAGAAGAAGCGGCTGACAGTGACACCGAAACTGGTCATCAGTTGGTCGTTGATGAACTTCCACATACGTCTAGGGAGAGCGACATTAGCAACCTTTTCAGATGGTTAGGAGTAACCACCTTATAATGGTGGATGGAAGTTCCGTAAACCTTCGCAGCGTTCTCCACTGCAAGGGTACTCCAAATGGCAGTGGTAACGGTTCTCTTACGCCTCGGCACTGTAGATCTTTGCTTTCTCTTGCCTGACTATTTGAATGTACCCAGTTATGCACTTTAACTTTAAAATGTGGTCCATAACCACACCTAGTCTGCTTTGAAATTACTCTGGTGTTGCCAATACAAGCACTTTAGCCTTATCGCCAATGTAGACAAGTTAAACATTTAGAAAATGGTAAGGGTACAACTCATACAGACCTGGGAAACTACTTCATTAACAATGGAGCAGTTGACTTCGCCACTATCACTGACACAGATGCCTGGGTGGTACCTAAAAATTCCAAGTCTGTCAGCCTAGTTCTAGCTGCTCAGACTTACTATCGTATGGATAGTCAGAGTTTCCTGAGTAAGCAAGATGAAAAGAAAACCTTTCTAGTCAGATGCGACAAAAATTCATTGAATGAGAGGATGTCTATGATTGCATTACCATCAAGATGTAGGTTTGTTAGAGTCATTTTTAAAAAAGGGAAAGGTAGCGCCATTTTTGATCAATTTATGTTGATTTTAGAACTCCTGCTCTCACAAATATTTGGTAATATGAACTGGGTGCTCAGATACTTGCTTTGATCGGCTTTGAAAGAATGACAGAATTTTATCCGCCAGTGCCACTCGTTCTCGTTAGTAAACTTCAGTGCTTTGCTGATATCATTGTTTGGGCGCACATTTTCCTAAAGCAAGTGGCAGTTGAAAATAATCAAACTTTATTACTTATTCATACATTTAGTGGCGTAGGATGCTTTAGCTCAATTAATTTTTTATCTGCTTTTCGTTTCAGTGAGTTGCCTTAAGCGCAGCGTCTACAACTACATGACTTTCGAGATCATTATAGTGGAGAAGTTGTAATTTCCAGTACCCCTTTTAAATAAGTCGCTCAGGGAACTCATCCCTCTCTGCACAATAAAAAAATGTAAACAAAGTTGTCTGCTTCCTTGCACAGGAATGCGCCATTTCAGTCAGGTTTAACAGGGTAACCTAAAAATCATGTGCAAATAAATATGATGCAATGCTTAATGCTCAGTCTGTTCTACTCTTTCGCCACAGACACCACTGCAAGGGAAACCTTTGCGTGGGGAAATGCCTGAGGCACTGCAGAGTTAAAGACACACAGACAATTTATTGCTGACTCATGAAGGGCCACATCTTCATTTTTGTAGACATTCTATACTTAGTCGAATTATTCTACGTTGCACCTCTTGCGCCATTCAGACTCCATTTGTTCTACATCCATGAAGCGGTACAACTTTCTACTTTCTGCTCTTAGACTTCTGCCCTCCGTGCATGCATGTAGGCCACCATCCACGGGTATATAACCATGCTTAATCAGTTGCACTGATTTGCCCTGTGACATAGTTGTGGAAGACTTTGCCAGCTATACGTCATTAACTGTTTTGCCACACATTTATGCAATTGATAACACTACCGTCAACTCCTCATCCTCCACATATGCCTATGGACTCCCAGTTTCGTCTGGAGTTGGCTACTGGATCGAAAAAGACCACTTCCATTTACGATTTGGACACTGGAGGTATTACGCTACATTCGTACTTACAGGACCATCACAGGTAGTGTCAATTCACATACATATTAATTTAAAGACAAATTCTTATCTGCAAAAAGCCCTCCACTGAATCACTTAGTGATCCACTCGGGTGAATATCGGTCACACAGTGAATATAAGAAATGCCTACTTTCCTATCTGTGCCCCAATCAAAAGTCATTTTTTGCTCAAACAACTCACAGCCCTCTGCACACTCCACTTATGAGATAGATTTCGGTTGAATTTATCGCTTTGTCACTCCACCCTCAGTCAAGTCGTGTGATGTGTGTCTCACCCATAGCTTCAAACTATCATGCACTTTTACCACTTCCATTGGTCAGTCTCAAAGGCGGTATAATTAATCAGTGTGGTACATTGTCACAATTCGGTTTGTACAATTCAGCTTGCATAATCACAACTGACACACATGATTCAAACCACGCTCCGCCTCTTAAGCAATCCTTTAGCTTGATTAAGTGTTACACACCTCTCGTGTGTAACAATTATTGTGTCACTTATTTCAAATTGAGTGAACTAGAGTGTATAGACAAGTGTGTTAACCCATTTAACCCATTTTTAGTCTACCGTAGGTGTGCAATCAAAGTGAAAATATGGTAGGTATCAATGAAAAAACAGTCTTTGTGCCGCCTCACTGCCCAGACGAATGACAATGATCATGATAACATTAGCTGCAGCACTTTGAGATCTCCTCTGTCAACTACGTGACTATCTGTGGATTTGCCTTCCTTGTTTGAATGTCATCCCGTCAGCAGTTGACTATCACGTTACTTTATGGGTAGCGCCTGCTCCCCTCGCTCTGGTTCAGTGGGCACATATCTTCCATCTGACTGTACGCACTTCATTTCTGTTCAAAGGGGTTTAGTTTCCATCCACTCCATTAACCCGCAGATTGGCAAAGAGCCATACACCCTCTGTTCTCCGT
Source organism: Echinococcus granulosus (assembly GCF_000524195.1). NCBI lineage: Eukaryota > Metazoa > Platyhelminthes > Cestoda > Cyclophyllidea > Taeniidae > Echinococcus > Echinococcus granulosus. Next base: position 233,600 of record NW_020170482.1, read on the forward strand.
TTCTTACGTGCCTCTAAACAATGGGAATACGAGCTCTGCAAATCTTCCATAACGCACAAATCAGTGAGTAAGACGTTTAGCGCTATATTATTGCTACGATGCATTTTCGCCTCTTGTTTGATATAAGTATTTGGTTTGTACTGCATAAACATCGAACCCCACTGGTTAAGGTGTTGCACATCCAACGAATACATGGTTTCGTATTTGTTTGCAATGACTTGACACTTGAACGACTTCAGTCCCGCCATTTGTGATCAAGTGCTTTCCCTTCCATGACTCCATTACTCCTGCGACATTGGAGAGCAAAGTTGGGTGCGACACAGCACTGGTGTGATTTTCCCTTGCCTCGGCTGTCAATAAATCACTTTTTCCGACTTTAACTTGAACAAAAATGTGCAGTTTGGCTTCGTCTTTATTAATAATTCTTCGAATTTAAGGGAGAGAATTTTTAAGGCTTGAATTAGATAAAATGAGAAAGTAGTCTAGATACTCAAAAGAGACTGAGAACAAAACTAACCTTCAAGCGAACCATCCGTGCGCAGAATTGTGAGATGCACACCAAGCACGAGGCTATTCGGATTTCAGCTTGAAGCAAATTGCTCGTCTAAACCGCTTTAACTGCTAGGTAAGATAATAAAAATAATGAAGCCCTTCTAGTTGGAGTGCGACTTTCTCTTTCTACCTGTCCATTACCTTGTGAATGTCCAAGTGTCATGCATGTTTTGGGAATCCTCAAGGTCCTACCTGGCTCAGTGAGTGATTGTATGCACACATGATATCACACTCAACAGTCACTAGGTCTTGGTCCACATTGAAAGGGCCTCTACACCTTCACCATACCAAGCATTTAATTTAGGCGATGCAGTAGAGCGGATGCCACTATCTACTATCTTCTACGGTTCTCATGCAGACATGTTTGATCCCGTGACACGAAATCAAGCGAATGGCGCAGCTGCCCCACCGGTAGCCGAAAATGGGGCGATGCATGTGTTTTTGTAACAAGCATTCAATTTCTCATTCATTTAGACATAGACAGGGAAGGACACGATGCCCTGATGTAGTTCAAAGATGCAATATGTGGTTTTCTTTCTCTAAGGGGCATCTGGACTCAAACTCAATAGTCAACCAAAAGAGAACCGAAAACACACTAGTTTACACACATTTGACAAGTAAGAGTAAGACTCTCATCGAATGTACATTATGCAAACAAAAAATTATGGATACCTTTGAATGGAAATGGAATATTTACGGTACAGACTAATTGCAGTGCAGCAGAGAGTCGTTTAAACGGGAAGGTTTACTACTTACTCTTATACTCAATAGGTGTTTATGTATAATAAATTCACATATTCCTACATTAATAGGCTATTTAGAGTTTAAATTGTGCAGGTAATGAATTTTTCAAAATGCTGCCTTTAATGATGTCATTACAATAGAATGGATTAGTAATGAATGAAATTAGTGCACCCAATAAAGTAGAGTTTGCATTCTGATGGAAATTTTTACCTGCTTTTCAAATGCCTGGTGGTACATGAAGGAAATAAACTCAAAACCCATACCACCTTAATCAAAAATCAGTAGCAATGCAATTCATAAATACCTGTTTGTTGAGGTTGAACTATCTGAAAAGCAAAGCTCATCTCTTAAGTACTTATTGGCACTTATTGTTTGTTTCCTTCTCAACTTTAGTGTAATTCGTGTATTCATCGCATTGAGACAGTTGCTTGGATAGATGCCTCGCATTTGGCCATTAACTCAGTCATTCACGTCTGCTATTACTGAGTCGATGTTCGATGAGATAAGAGTAAATACCCAGGTTTATCCATGATGTTCAGCATGCACATTTGTAAAACGGTAGTTGGACTTGCAGTAGTTGTCTCTTTCCCCAGCCTGAAGCAATACTATGAGGAATGTAAACTCCACGCTTGATTTTCATGTCTCCATGTAGACAATCACTGGGTAGGCAAAAAGACTAAAAATTGAGATTAATAAAGCATCTAAACAAAAAATTCCATTGATGTTGGCTATTTCCCGTGCCATATGTGAGGATGTCTTACAAATGAAATGAAGGATAGATCTGAGTTTTTGGCCAATAATGTTGATCGGTAACTGCCAATTAAGAGATATATTCTCAGATTTAGGGCGTACTTCATATTCATTCTTCATCACACTTACAACATTTGTTAACCTTTTGAGTTCAAATCGAATGACAGTATCGTAGCAATGCCGTGGGAGTCTTGTTTGAGTTAGCACACATACCTCCCAAATGCACCTAAAACTAATCAAATGACTAGGTGGTATGTTCCTACTACCGAATAAAACTTGTTTTATTATAGTTTTCTATTGCTTCCCAACATACGCAACCAGTGATCTGCTTAGGAAAAACCGAGACAGTATCTTACATAACATTCTTAGTTAATTTGATGCTTTGCGTGGTTGGATTGTGCACTCTTCGCTAATGCTGGACCTGCAAATCACAGGGAATTCAAATAGTGCTTACTTGTTAAACCTGGAGGTGACACCGATTTACTTATCATTTTGACGCACTACAGCGACATCTGGGAGGAGGAGAAGCCTCATGGCTACTCCCTCCAATTGACGCCCTATCAAACAGCTCATTCATTGCAACATTTCTGCCATACAAATATTTTGAAAATTATCTTTCAAGTGTTAAATGTCTTTTAGCATCGTTCATTGAATATTCTTTTATCTGGCTGACCTATTCGAAAGTTAAGCTACATCCGTTATGCCCAACTGCTGTTCATAACTTCTGGACATGGTCAGCCATAACACTGCTCTCCCTCCATTAAAGAGGTTACAAATATCACTTGTCTATCACTAAGCGGCAATTGCGCTACTGTCATCGCTATCACCACTGATGACCTGTTAGAGCGACTTGCTCACCTGACCGTTGGATGTCTGTTCTCATGCCATTACTGCACTATTAAAATTACGATAAGTGCATCATGATAAGTAAAGTGAGCGTGGCCCCCTGCATGGATTGTTTAGATGTTTAATAATGGCCCTTCTGCTCCCTTTGTGCCTTTGGTATAGTGAGACCATTTCATTTCACACAGTCTCAAGACTTTATGAGAAGCAACAGATCCTTCCCAAGTTTTCATCTATTTGGTAAATATTGGCATTTACTTCATTGCTTGAAATCGCTTGTAGTAGAGCCACAAAATTGATCACGAAATGCAGTACCTCTACAGCGAAGTTGATTCAAAATTACCTCTAAGTATTTGCAAAGTAGGATGACGGACGCAATGATGCATGCACCGGCGCTTCATTCTTAAGTGCAGGTCCCTTACTTTCATCTTTACAGAAAGCTTTTTTGGGTAGTTAATGGGTTCGCTTCGTTACACAACTGATCTCAGTGCACGATATTTAATTCCTAATACTACGGTATTATGGATGCGTCTGCTAGGTGTCAAGAAAGTGCTGAATGACAAAACGAGGTGAAGCATAGCACTCTGTCTTTATACGGTTATTAGTATTGACGGTCAGTATTCCTGTAGATGCTTTTTACGGGTAAGCTCTAGCACTCCTCCCATCTTATATC
>NW_020170482.1:237261-239892 GCF_000524195.1 Echinococcus granulosus
TTTTGTAAAAATCAAAAGTAATCTTTACTTTTGACACACTATACTGCACCGGTGGGATACCCAACAACCCAAACAAGCTGAAAGGGATGCTGCAAAGTCTCACCGTCTGCTCATTTGCATACAACCGAATCAACACACACTGTTTACTGTCTGCTTACTTTGTGAAGGATTGCGCTAGCTTTGCAGCAGTCATCGTGTTACGTTTATCAGCATCATAATCCCAACTCTCATCATCTCTACACCCAGGAACAGTACCTCCAAATTTAATAGTAGCAAAAACTGCTCCTCAACCTACTTGTCAGCAGTTTGATGTTCACCGACACTTTCACCATTGCTTCTTTGGTTTCTTTTACACCCAACTGCTCCTTTCTCTAATTCCTTTTTCACTCCAGCTCGATCCTTACCAATGCCTTTATAAATAATCGACTTCCAGTGAACACCATCAGCAAATTTTAACTAAACAAAAATTTTTTAAGCCTCTGCCCCAACTTCGCCTTCTCTGTTGGCGTCATCTCTGGCGTCCGTGTATGGTCTCATTTATAACACCATCCTTGATAAATACAGTGCCAGGTAGGGTTGTTTTGTTCACAGACCCATCAAAACATTTACTAAGTTGTCATTCTACTTAAATGGAGAAGGACAGTATGCAATATTAAACAACTGGCCTTTTTTGGTTTCTGATGCTGCGGTTTTTCTTCGTAAATGATCTGACGCAAAGATAAGAGTTTCTGCATTTGAGCCCAAAATTTGTTGGATAGGAGGGCGCAGAAAGTACATTTTATTACTTTACGTTAAGCCTTAAAGCAATAAAAGGCTACCTTATGCGCTTTAACAAACACAGTTTGCATAATGGTCACCGGAAACGATGTTGACAGAATACGATATTACCCAACTAGAGTGCAGTGAACATTAGCCAACCATCTTCGCAGTCCCAAATTTTGGTTAATTCAAAGATTTACAAAGGCTGATTTTTCAGTGGTTAAACTTGATAGTGTTTCACAAGTCCATACAAATGTGCTGAACTGTCACCGCATAAATGATCGCATGTCAAAATGGTACTACTTACAAAAATTAATACTACTATTTAAAAAAAAATTAACACTAAGATGGTTCGAATTGAGCGAAAACGCTATTGTCAGCTTCCACACAGTCGAGAGACCTCATTAGAGCCTGGATCTACCACAATCGGGTCTAAGCTGCTAGAATCAGACTCTGATTGCCATGGGTGTCAGGTAGAGTGTAATTTGGTGATATTGTTATAATACACACGTGGTCAGAGGAGTCAAGGATTCATGCTCTCCAATATACTATGGATTACCAATGTTGCCAAACATAGTATGGTTAGGGTTTTGGTCATTCTAAGGTCTCATTTCTACTCTCTTTAACCATTTTGAGCTCTGAGCCCCCAAAAATACTCAGTTATAACGTCAAGATTATGACATGCAACTTTGTGGCACAGTAGGATTTGCGGGACTAGCTAGATACCGGGCTTACTTTGCAGTTGGTCACTAAATTTGCCAATCAACCGAAAATGCAGCTGACCAATTTGCCGTCCGAAAGATACCCACTGTTTTAGTGCAAACATTCCACTGAGTTGCAATAGTATCCGTTTGTGATAATCACCTGCAACGCGGAAATCCTTCACGTCTAGGATAGTTTTAGTAATGTTGATCATATGTAGTAGTTATTGTCAAAATTTAAAAGGCGGTGAATTATAATGCACCGATAATTTAAAACCCAGGAATCTAAATAAAAACAGAAAGAAACCACAACTTTGATCGACATGATTGCAATTAATATGGAACTGAAAGAAATGAGACCAACGATGGTGGCCGAATTGCATAGAGTCTCCTAAATAAACCTTTTTGTTAAGTAGTACAAATCGCTGCCAAGTATTTGTAATCTCAAACTTTCCCAACATTTTGCTGAGAGCGGTTCTATCAAAATCTCAAAATGCTGAAGCATGGAAACGGATTTATTAGGTAAGAGTTATTAGAGTGTAGAGTTCCGAGGTTGCTTAAATTCTTATTTTATTTTCTACTCTTGGGGTTAACGGCATCCCATCGGTCACGAGGCTCGTATCTTGGCCTCCAAATAGCTGGGGGTTATAGTGCATATCAGTTCTGATTGCGTTTTACTTCAGTTGCAACAGAGCGGAAGAACACGTAACAGAACAGAATGGGTTAATTACCAGGATAACTTCGATGACTTTTGTATCGGCTCGGCGGGGTGGCAAAACCTCAGTGTCAGATAAAACATCTACTTAGTGTGGTCACAAGTTGAGCTACACAATCGGTAAGTAGCGCATTCATCCCTCACAAGCAATTTGTTTGTCCATATGAGTGGCCAGATGTGAATGAAGGGAAGGCCTCATGTTTCTAAAGTGCTGCTTTGCTCAGAGTTACCAACAATATCAAAGCCTCAGTAGTTATAGCTGTTGCAGGAAGACCTCTCTTTTGCTAACATCAACTTTTCTACTAGGAGGTTTCAGTGAACAGAATCACTCTACACTTGGGAGCGTTTACAAACCTGCACGCTTCTATACAGTTTCTGACGCCAATGAGATATTTAAGGGGTTTATAGGTTGGTGTCTCCATCTGGTACCAATGGAGAAATTTCCTCCATTATCAC
>NW_020170482.1:239992-241157 GCF_000524195.1 Echinococcus granulosus
AATTTTATCTAATCACAAATTTCGTAACATTTTGTGACATTTGCCTTATCTTTAATTGGACATCCCTTCTTCGACTACCTTCTATTATACATCTTTTTGAGACGGTTACCGAATTATCTTTATTGTCTCTAGGGTCTACCGTTTCAAAACAGTTCACACCTTTTCCGAAGTGTAAGTATGGATAGAGCAAAAATAGGCACCGGCCACTTGGGCTTACAGAACAGAAATGTGAAACATTTGAGGAAGTAATTGTGGTAGGATTCATAAGTAATTCAGCAAAATCAGGCGTATTTTAGACAAAAACCGAACGTTTGGAGGATTAACCACCAAAGAAGCTCACCGTGACTTGCTTAGAGGTAGTTATGTAAGGGCAAGTACACCTAGTGACAGTTCGAATTCAAACTTTGGGTTAGATATAAAAATGTGCTGTGTCCGATTCCTGTATCAACTTAATGAGTTAATGGTGTGATTTAAAAGAGCAATCTTGCTCCTTTTTGAAGTTGCAAAGTTCTGGTCCTTGATATGCCATTATCGTGAATATATGAAGGTTTAATAATAGACTGCCTACGTTAGTAACAGATGCAAGGGAAACTGTATTAAGAGAGGGACTTTTATAAAGATTTTGCAAATTAAGAACTATGGGATAAGCAAAATGTAATAAGTGAGGGTATTAATAATATTTGTGGCCAGCAAAATTGGAAAGATTTAGAGAGTATGTAATGGCCCATTTATTACTCCCTTCATTGGAAGCCCTACTTTGTTATAGGCACATTTGCAAGCCCATATCCGCTATGAATTTGTAAAATTTGCCGTCGATCTTAGTTAGCTGCCTTAGAATAGGTTTCAAAAGAAAGTACTGCTCTTGGCTTTGGCATACTTTACGAAACAATGTTGGGAAAGAATGTAAAATCTGATTCAAGGCACCATTTTCTCTAAAACTTAAGAATCAGCCTCAACTCGAAAGAAGTGGAGGATGATAATTAATCAAAAGTCTCAAGACAACGCAAAGGTGAGCATAAGATTGCCGACAAAGCTTCTTTCATTTTCGAAATGTCGCACCGAAATGCCTCCTTGTATCTTGTGAGAACCCTCTAAAATGCGACTGGTTATATATCTAATTTGTGTTGAAATGACAAAATTGCAGCTTATATTGTCATATATCTTT
>NW_020170482.1:241257-246052 GCF_000524195.1 Echinococcus granulosus
CTCTCCTAGACGATAATAGGATTCTAGACACAATTTTCCATGCAATGAAAGCGGGGTAATATTTGCTGTTAAAAGCCATCTTATCGATGCGATATGGCGCGATTTGATACGACAAGAAAAGATACAATTAAAAGGTATGGCTAAGAGAATCTTTCTTGCTTTAGAAACAGACAAGACCAGTGAGTTGGTCTAGACGAAGCCCTTTTGTTAAAAGGGTACAACACAAAGCAGTTTCCATTTAGCGAAAAATGGGTTTGTAGGGTTGGATATATTAAAATGAAATATTTTGAGATTTATGCAGTGACCCAACGTGTACCGTACAAATTTTTACACAGATCTGTTCCACTGTGATAAGAAAATGAGCAAGGCTGGGAATGAGTGGCCTTCATGTCACGTTTTTATGCTGCGGTCAATGAGGTCAAGATTACCTTCCTTTTCAATCAGGCCAGCCTGCCTCTATCTCCACTATCGCTACTGTCAGTGCAGTGTCACGAACTTGCCTTAAACTTCGTAGGATGGAGCTTGTGATTCTGTACGGAATATAGTAATATGTAAGCAGGCGCTCTGCTGAGCCCTTAGCAGAAGTAATATAAAGAGACGACCACACAGTTAAGATGGTGATGGTAATGAGAATCTGCGTAAATTGATAAAACTCCATGATCATAAGCAAGACAGTCGATGGTATCAAACAAAGGTAAATAAAAGACAAGTTAGAGTGTAGAAGTCAATTTTTTATTCTAGAGACCGCGTTTCCTCACTTGTTGGTGGTGGCAAAAGTCTTGGTGTAAGGTGGGATGCATGGACAGATAAACCATCGCAGGACAGCTTGCCCGCTTGCCTTCATTCCTCCCTTCTTTTCTACCTAAGTACCTATCTACCCACGCACCTACATCCACACGTGCACACATAGGTTTTCATGGAAAATAGCTATCACAAAATGTTAAGAAACCTGTGACTACCGGAAGGAATTAGTTACCTAAAACCGAGCTTTGCACCTCAGCTAAGTCTCTGCTTTCCTTTCCATTTTGCAGATGTCAACTTTACTTTGAATACCCTCAACTCTAATGTTAAGCTGCGATCCCACCCATTTCCATCCACTTCATAGAATGCACTCTTTATCTTTATGAAGGAAAGCCATTAAATATATTATCTCTTGTAAGAAAAATAATAATGGGCACTTTATCATACAGCCTTTAGTGAATTTGTATTTCACTTGTGGCCTTTATATGTGCCATGTTTGATGGTGATTGTTGAGTAAAATGAGGAATAAGTCGGAGGTGGCAGGTATAATTGACGCTAAATGGAATTCATTTTATGAGAATATTCTTAAATTAATGCTATGTTTTGCAGTTTATCTTCACCACATCTCAGTTTTTGGTTACTAGCGTTATAAACATGTATGGAATGAAATCACTGCAACAAAGTTATAAAATCTTCCAGCGGCATTCTCAATTGAAGTGGCGCCATGGCGATCACTTCATGCATCCACACCAGTGTGAAGGCTAGTTCATTCATTTCTAGTGATGTCTTATCTTTCCACTACTCTCTGGCATATTCAGCATGAAACACGATTTGCTTGAGGAAAGCTAAGACAATGCTTCTTAAAAGAAACCTCGGTAGTTCAGTAGAATTTGAAGGCAGTTTTATGTCGACAGGTATACATTTGGTCAAGCATGTCTTACCAGGTATCTACACCCTTCGTTGATGCCTGACTTGCAAATCACAGGAACTTCAAAGGACATCCATGTGCTTAGCCTAAAGGTGTTAATGCCTAACCTGCCGAGACGCGTGACACCTCGAGCTAGGCGATGTCTTTCACACACACTTTCCACTTGACGCCGTATTTGACAACCACTGGCTAGCAGCATTTCGTCAATTTAAACGCTTTTCTGGGGATTTCTCTTAAATGTTAAATGTTTTTTTAGCCTCTATCAATTAGTTATTTCATTTACATGATTTTTTCATGAATTAACTAATTCGATTTTGCACAACTCTAGGAAAAACAATTGTTCATTGCTTCTGGGCATGGCAATACACGCCGCCGCTCTCCTCCACCACAGAGGGTGGAAATGCTCCTTATACTGAGGCGTTTAGTGCTCCACTCCACCCAGTTTAATTGTTCCCTCCCCATTTTCTTTAAGCTACCATCATTTTTGTCATAAATACTGCCTTTATTATGGAGCGGTACTCACGCCACTTCCAATATTGTCTCCATTTTCGCTTTGTTGTATTACCTTGCTCACCTACCGGCGGCATGTCTGCTTGCCTTCGTGATAACTGTACTATTAAGATTACAATGAATTCATCACAAAGCGCTAAAAAAGTGGTCTTCTATATGAATCATTTTACTTTCTCCTAAAATTTTCTTCCACATCGTTTGTGTCTTCGAAATAGTAAAATCAAATGTCTTCTTTCAGTTGCAAGATAATATAAGCAACAGCAGGTTCTCCAAGTTCGAATCAATAGGATGGACATAAGCATTTACTCAATGTATTTCAAAGCTTAAAAGTGCTTACCACAGCGCCGAAAAATTGACTACGAAAACAGATATCTCAAATGCGCTTTAGGTTAACGGAGTTGAGGCAGAATTGCCTCTAGATTTTTGCGAAGCAGGCTGAAGAACGCAGTAACATATTCATTAGAAATTCGTTCATTAGTGCAGACCCCTTGTTTCAATCCTTACTGGAAAGTTTTGCTAGGCAGCTGGCAGGTTCAACTTGTTGCACACTAACCAACTTTAATGTAGCTACTGTCATTAGGCGTCATGAAAATGGGTTCATATTCCTGGTTTCGAACTCACCTCTCGTAGTCATCAGCAAATGCTGAATGGATTAATATAACAACAGATATCGCTGAACAAAGTAGTCTAACGCTAATTCCCAAGTGTGAAGTTCATTTCTTCATCAGATTTTGTACAACAAATATTCCATATCCTTGATATTCCATTTGACAGGTAAGCTTAAGTCCCTCTCCTATCTTACCTCATCTGAATAAGGAACTTTTCATTTTCTACCATCTAGATGGTCGCATTTCCCAGTTTTGCATGTCTGAGTTATGCAAGAGCAAATAAAGGGGAACCATTCAATTTGCAAATCATTTTAGTGTACTTTCATTCTCCCGCACACACAAAACAAGACTTTCTTCGGTATGATTAGCTGCACATCATATCACACATTTGGCGTAAAATCTTGTGGACCATCTTCAAAGCCTGTCCTTCAGTGTCCATCCAGTTTATCTTCTTTTCACACATCAGTTGCATGTTTATTTTCTTAATGCTTAAATACTTTGTTTCGGTTCATCGTTCCCCATTTTCGATTACAGGATAGAAATATAGTTCTCTGGCCTATTCGTTGATGCAATCCTACAACTTATCTTCTTATCCGCCTGTTGGAACATTTCAACATCATGCACTAGTCTCCCTATCTCCTCCCATTAACAACACTGACTTGGTCGCGATGTTTCGCCTTCTCGATGACTTTCCTATCTACCCTACATTGAGAATACAATTGACATTTCACCAGCGAAACCACACTACACGACTCTCATCCAGATTTATGGAATTTCTCTATCTTATTGCCAATGAAGAGGGCCTGCAACAACTTCTGTACCCTCGGAATGCGCGACTTACCAGTCGTCAGCAATACCGCTCGAACATCTGGCGTTCTGCTAAAGGCGCTTGAGTGCAAATGTTTTACAAGGAGTTCATAGGTTCAACACGCATATGACGACACCCTCAAACACCAAGTCATATCAACGCTCGTGAGCTCATTCGAACTTAACGCCATTTTTCTCATCTCACACTCCTTTCCTAGATGAGTGATGGTCTTTACGATGGTTAACAAATCCTCTGCCCTAAACTACTGCTTGACTAAATCCGCAAAGTGATTCATCATTTGAGAATCAAAGCCCTCACCACCCCAGTGTGCAGCACTATCAGTCGGGAAAGAAGATCAACGAAGTTATCACATCCAAATGGAAGATGGGCACATTGCTCTCCTCGTCTACCCTCTTGTCCAAGTCGCAGACAGTAGTAGCTGCCGTTGGCTCGTTGATGATGTGCAGCACATTCAAACTCGATAATTTGCTTGCATTCATCGGCTTCTGACGTTGACTTAATTGAAGCACGCCGATACTGTGGTCATAGCATCTGCTAATTTCGCGCCCATAAATGCTTCTGCTACATTCTTTACCTTTGGCAGTAAAATGGACGAAACGAAACCCTTTATCTTAACAATGTACTCTATCCCGAATTTCGCCTTGTCTTTTGAATGTATACTCATGAGCCGCCGGTGCTTCGTGTCACTTTGCACAAGCACATAGTTGAATCGACCCTATACGGAAGAGTTAATTATTGTAATGGTGAAAAAAGATCACTAGTTACAAAAGAGGTTACTCGACGTTGCATGTGTATGTGGTCGTAGCTAATAGGGAGAGGTATATAGCAGTTGGCAGTTCCTGGTTAGACAAAAGATTTTTAGCAGTTAGTGCGTATTGCGCAAATATATTGTATGATCAGCTGCGACTGATATAAAAGGTTTCGACGGCCGGAAGGGCCATCATTATAAGACTACTTGAGTACAAAAATGTGACTTTTACATGAGAATGTCAAAAGGTCTACCTATTAGCATTGAGTTGGGGCCAGCCTCCCCAAGCTTTGGTGTTTTTCAGTATGGTAAGGTAGCAATCTCGTCTATGGTACTATTGAAGATGAAAGAGAAAAAGAAGGCGAATTTGAAAGAGAAGGTGACAGTACTGGCGCATGTCAATAGTAGTAAATGTCAGGTGACGAAATTTG
>NW_020170482.1:246152-247425 GCF_000524195.1 Echinococcus granulosus
CAAGCAAAATATTGGATTTGCAAGTGTTTTGTACCACAGATGAGTCAAAAAGAGCTGCTGTTGCCCGCGGCTCTTGCATTCGCCCCCTGGCCGAAGTCAGTGAACTCTACGCTTCTTCTTTACAATCATCATGACGAGTCTGACTCCACTCAAAGGTATCTCTTTTAAACACTGATATTTTGTCTACCTTTATTTACTTCAGAAATATAAAATGGATTTAAACCTCATTTGGCGTCTCAAAGGCAAGTTTATGCCATTGTCAGAGTAGTGCTATGGACATGCTATTGCCTGCATCCGCAATGGTCACACACGAAGGGCTTTGAGTGATGCGAGGAACTCATCCCACGACTCCAATGAAGGCGCGATCTCGCGACACATTTACATTGCCTCAATAGTTAACCAAAAGGCATCCGAAACAGCACTCGTTGGTATGCACTTGACGAGGTCCCCTCAACTGGGTTAAGTAAAACGCGATTTTAAAGGTACTCTTAGTTTTTGCTTTAAAAGAAAGAAATAAAACAAATTTAATAAATTTTCGGTTATTTTAGCTGAATTATGGGATTCACGGTACAAAGATTGATTGCCGTGTTTTTGCCACAGCCAGCACATGTGGTTGAAGGCGAAAGTAACAATGAGTGTAAAATTGATGCGAATCGACGCCATTCTCTTCTCTAACGCATCTCTTGTGCATGGTGGGGATAGCGATAAATAAGAAAGACATTCCTAGTTAGGTTTTTACTGCAGTAATGATATCGCACTCTTACCATACCTAAATTCACCCCCCTTTTTATTATTATTTGATTCTGGTAGCAGTATTCTGTTGCATTGGCAGCAAAATAAGGTTTTTAAGTCCTACTATATCCTTCCATTGCACATTGTACGCCAGTATCTCTTTTGCGTGTTGCGTAAGTGCTGCCTTTGATTCTCGTATTTGAACGTGGCATCACGAATGTTCAAATCAAACCGGCAATTTTTTTCTGCCCTTAAAGAAGTGGTGCTGCTCCACCCTCTCACTGGCATAAAGCGTAAAAAGAAACAATAACAGATTTGTATTTGATACCTTACACACTTTAACTCAACATTATTCTGTGCAAAATAAACCATCACAGGGAAATGCTAACCGGTTCTGCCCCATAAGTTACATCTCAAGTCACTCCCTCTTGTGGCAGTCTAAATCTAAAATGGGAAACATTAAAATGTAATAAATGATGTTAAAACTGGATATTTAGGTTTATGCCGTGTTCAAAAATATGGGTAATAAATGGAAAGATTT
>NW_020170482.1:247525-255439 GCF_000524195.1 Echinococcus granulosus
GGAGGTGGAGTGAGATTTAAAGAGAGTGGAGCATCCCGCATTGGAAAAAGGCCGATTATGCTGCATCATAGTTGTAACCGGTTACTGCCTTACCTCCAGATTTCGCATATTCCAGGTCAGTTGAAACACGCTAATAGTTGGCGACTACATGCTTATTCTGCGATTGATACAGAGGCCCCTCAAATTGATGCTGCCTGCTTCATAACAGCATTACTTCATGTGATATTTAACGATCCACCTGAAAGTAGCCACAATAAAAGCACAATGCAGAGCTTCTTTTAAAGACGAACACCCCAACGACTACAGGCAAGCAGAGTCAGCTAAACTGACACACAAATAGACTGATGCGTTCTCCTCTGCTGGCTTCGTGATACTAATGAATTATTTTTAGAGTCGAATTGTCTTTTGGACCATCGATGTCTTTTCCATTTTCTTCTTGAGTAAGAATTACCTATAGCCAACGTTCCAACCTTCGTAGTCTTTTTCGGTGCACACATCCTGTTAGCTACTCTAGATTACTCACATATTACTTTATATTTTATTGTCAGAATCGAATTGTCCTTTAGACCATTAATGCGTTTTTTCAATTTCTACTCGAATAAGAATTACCTATGGCCCAACTTTAATGAGCAGACACCTTTCGGCTCCAAATTGAATCTGAGAGTGCAATTTTGTTATTGGTGTTCCAACGTTTGTAGTCTTTTTGGTGTAAACATCCTGTTAGCTAATCTAAATTGCTCAAATATAATTTACCATCCTAGTGATGCCTCGGTCCTGCTTCAGGAGTTGTTCGGCGAGAAGCCTCTCACCTGTACCAATAAATTTCTCACAAGAAGGACTTATCTTGGTAAACAAAGTCTATGTCATAGCTCAAATGTGACTGCAGTCCTAATTCGGGTTTAATTTGCCTAAAACCACCAGGAATGTCACTTGATGACAACGTGGCCTCCTCCTCAAGCAAGGTAAAACTCTTACTGTAGGTAAACCATGCTTCAAGAATTGTATCTCAATGTAATAAATGGATAGCAACGTCTTAGCATTCTCTTTAGATGTACAGTTTTTAAGAATTTTTGTTTTTTTTGGGAATTAACTGCAATAGAATTTTGCCGTATGCCGTTTGTTTTGTTTTTAGACAAGATAGATTTAAGAAGGAGTGGACGTAAAGGGGGGTTCTCCTTTTCAGTTGAATTTCAGAAATAATATTTATTATAAATAAATCTGGATATTCCAAAGTTGCCATACGATGGACGTTTTTGGAGCTTAATTACTACTATTTGTTTATCCTGACGTGGCGTTTCTGTGTTACCGACAAAAAATGTGATAGACTTATGTGCTACTAAGTCATGGACTGCATTGTAAGAAATTCTTTTCAAGCAGACAATTTTACCAAAGATTTAATGCTGGTTTTGACTTGCCGCCAATTGTTGCGACAATAACGCAAGTTTGGTTGAATTTTACAATGGCACTGCAACATTCTTGAAGGCGAGCAGACTCAATGCTTCCGTACGTCTTGCTTACATATTGTAACAGCCACAGGTAGCACTTCGAATTGAGCCACTTCACAGCTATGTGACAAAGCTTCAAGGGCTCTGTGCATTGTGCCATTCACCCCGCTTCGGCGATTACTCAGAATCGTCCGAAGGGACTGCGAATGACGTCCACTCTTGGCGTAGGTGAAAGGCCATTAACAACCAGCTGATGACAGTTTCAGACCCCACTGATTTCAGTCACTTTTCTGCTGCAGTGCCGAAAGCGCAATATGCATGCAGCACCATGTTAGATTAAAGTAGCAAAGGAGCCAGAGGTAGCGTTTTACTTACAGTGAAGTTTATTGTACGTTTATCGTTAATATTTGGACTTTGGAGCAAAAGAGAGATTTAGTAGCTTTTGATTTACATTTACTTATCAGTCTGTCATGATGAAAATTCGCTGTTGTCATAGATCAGATGAACCTGTTAAATGTCACCCTACCACCTATTTTAGCTATTACAGGCCAAAGTTTGATAGGTGCTGAATCGCTCACTTTAAATATCCTACTTTGTTAAGCCTGTGCTAAAAAGGAAAGTGGATTAGGCCACAAAGATGACTTTTTTCACCATTTCACTGACGATTGATATGGCGTCTGATTTCTTTCGCCAATGTTATCACCAAGGATTACTAATCTTGCAGGATACATTCTAATTTGGGTATTGGTCATCCTAGGGGCCTTTAATCAGGTTGGGCTCTGAGCTCCTGATACTATGTAGTGCTATTACGTTAAGAGTATTACAAATGGCCGTATGATGCTGTGGCATTTTCCGGATTCGCGGTCATCGTTGGTCATCGAATTTAACTATTATCTATAAATGCAGTTGACCCGATTTCCCATCTATAGGACATCTATCATTTTTGAGTGGTTAATAAGTGAGGTCTAGATGCTATTTTTGGAAGCACAGCTTACTAATTGTTAAGGCTTTGAATCCGGGATGGACGAAGTATGGCGAGAGAAATATTGCAGTTATTGTGCACCATTAGAATGGCACTAAAGGATGTGTTGACTATGAAAATCTGCTGGTCTATGAGCAACAACGCAGTGCTAATAGCATCATAACGCTAACGCACCCTAAATGGCGCTTTAGGAGACTGCTGTCTAGATTGCATGGACTTTCTTTCTTGATCTGTTTCACCGAAGCATAAAATGTGCCTCGAAGATCAGCTTAAACTCAGACACGTTCTAATGTTTAAATTGTAGCAAGATTCCAATAAGATCTCTAAATGAGAAAAGTATTGTTAAGGTCAAGTGCAATAACTTTATAAAAGTGCATGGGGATTGAGGTTATGTAAGTTTGGACCTAATTTCTTCTCAGGCCCTTGTAACATTTGGTCAGTTTCAAGATTCAAACCTTGGTCTTCGAATCGTTAAGGTGTTATTAAGCACCACCAGTTCAGAGTGCGATTGATCACCGATTTCCAGCAAGTGAGGAGCCATTAGTGAAACGAATTACTAGCCGAATTGTTCTGCTTTTATCATGGCCCTGCGTTTTCTCGAAGCACCAGGATGTATCTAATGAGTTATACGTTTGCCTAATACTCTTTCCTCCACCTGCATTTGCATTTGCTGGGTGCGGTGTTGGGTCCTTGGGTTCGGACAGAGCATCACCTCAATAAGCTCCTAATTACAGTTAAATCAACCAGCCAAACAGCTAATAAACTTCACATTTATCACTCATCAAAACTTATGTATGTTTGGATGAATACCTGGGTGTGGATGAAGATGAGGCCTCATAATTTGGAATTGCTACCTTCTGTAGAGTTGTCGATACCACTACCACTTCCGTAGTCAAAACCGTTTTAGGAAGACTTCTCTTTTGTAGAGATTCACTTTTCTGCACGACAACTTCCATAAGCAAATCCTGCTTTGTGTGGATGGGAGCGTGTATAAACCTGTTCACTGTTGCACACAATTAGATGAAGTTCGATGGATCGGCCTCATACCAAAACGGGAGTTTTTTATGTGCACGATTTATTAGTCAATTCTGAAATGCACCGTAATTTGTGGCACTGATCTTATCCCTAAACTAAATAACCCATCCAAAGCAACTCTTTATTACACATTTTCTACTTGACTGTTGTCGAGTCGTCTCCCTTGTCACTTCTAAGTCAACAGTTTTGATTCATCTTAAATCATTTCCGAAGAGCAAAAACCATAAAGTACGACTAGACACCGACCTCTTGAACTCACGAATCAGGGAAGAGGGTGAACTGAGGAATTAAGGCGGGGGTCAATAAACACTGTTACTAAATCCGTTATCTTACTAATGAGAGATAATCTATGAGCTCAGAGGTGCAGTCAGAATTAGCTCCATTACCACAATAAGTGTTTTTAACTTATGCATCAGCTTGGCGAATCATATGTACGATGGATAGTACAAAATTTAAGAATTCCCTTTTTTCCAGGGTTAATACTATGTAATTCGATTTATCAAATTCTACTGAAAGCTGCCAACTGACATGACGTACAGACTGAATGTAAAATGAACAGCAAAAGGGTGACAAGGTTGTTAATGCAAGTTAGGGGCGCTGAAGGGAAAAATAACCTTTAAAAGTGCAGCACTGAAAGAACATTTTGATACTCAGAGGTGGTTCCCTACATTATGCAGAAAATAATAAGTCAGTGGGGCAATGCTTAATGGTGGCTAATAGAACTGAAACAATAAAACAGCATGTAATGATTAATTCATTTCTTTCCTTCATTGGAAGCTGTGCTTTTCTAAAGACATATTTTCAAGTTTGTGTATAGTAGAGGTCTGTAAAACCCTTTGAAGATTTTCATCAATTGTAGTAGTTTCTTAAGTTTTATAAGAAACTACCGCTTTTTACGTGGAAATGCTCCCCGAAACAGTGACAGAAAAGCACATAGAAGCTAATTCTAAGCACGGTAATTTATTAAGCAACGCACGACAATGCAAAGTTGTGCATAAGATTCCTAGAAAAAAGTTCTCTCATGCTCGGAATGACTTACTGAAACTCCCCCCCCCTTGTGGCTTATGAGAATGGACAAAGTGCAGTTATTTAAAGGTCTACATTGTCAAGAATGGACACGAGTTAGTCTATCGGTACGATATCTCTTATTGGCCTTTGTCCTAGTTTCCTGTACGTTAATTGGCGTATTGCGACTTTAAGCGCTGTTGTTTATGCCCTGAACGCCGGACATCAATTTCGGTTGCATCCCATCTTCCCAATGCGATTCGCCACTACATGATCAGATAAAACTGCAAAGCCTGCAAAAAGGACTTTGCTTTCGTCAGAAACAGACATGACTTGTAAATTGATCGGGGAAAAACCCTACTATTAAGTGTTAAGAGTATAACACCAAGCAGTTTGCTTCTAGAGAAAATTTAGTTTGCAGGGTGGAATAATAAGTGAAAAATTGTGAGACGTTCGCAGTGACTTAATGTCTACTAAACATCTCCTCACAGGCATATTCGGTTACGATATAAAAAGGAGGAAGTCCAGGACAGACAAAAATTTAGTCCCTTGTCTCACATGTTTATTTCCATCGATAGAGACCATTTCTAAGATGTTTGAAGATGATTGCTAAATAATAGTGGTGGGGGTAAATGAAGAGGGATGATATTTGTTACAAAGGAATATTCTCACCTCTCGTGTTTCTTCCTAACGCTCATGCTTGGACTTCCTGACAAAGTTATCCTCCAGTCAAGAGCCATATCCTCACTGCCCATACTCGCGGCAACACCGGTCGACAAGAAGAACATATTGAGGATACCACAACCCAAACAGAAGACGAACACATTGCACCACCTCACTACCCTCTTGAACAAACTGTGGGCAATAGTAGGCGCCATTGACTTATTAGTGAGGCGCAACACATTTGTACTCAATATTTTGGCTGTATCTATCATGACCTGGCATTGGTATTCATTAAAGCACACCAGCACTGTGATCGCCGCATCGTCAACTTCTCCTCTCATAGGCTTCTGTTATTTTTGTTATTTTCAGAAGCAGCAAAGGTAAAATTTCAATGTCAGTGACCCCCTTCGTCTTACCACGGCACCCTACTTTGATTTCCGGCATGCCTAATTCATTTATTACTTCGAATGGCCAGTGCTCTATATAGACTTACTGCCTCATATTTGCAGCCACGTCCGATCAGCCGCTTTACATTATAAACCATAATAATGGAATACTCCGCAGTCCAAATTTTTAGAGCATTACTGATGAGACGTTTGGTGTCCGCAAAGGTGACATAACTTAGAGTTGTTTGTCAACTCTGATCTTTGGCAATGATTTTTTCTCAGCTGCAGAAAAAATACTGACTTATGTGAAGGTTGTTCCTGAAACAATACTAATAGCTGGATATTTTGACATATTATTGCAGCATGTTCAAATAAGTATGCCTATAGTCTAATGCTGGTGATCTTCAGGATAGCCGCATTCATTCATAATCAGCTACATCTATTCATGCCAAACGTTTAAACGATGCACACTATATACCATACTGCCTTTATCTAACTAGAAATTACCAACCACTTAATGCTTATTCTCGCATTAGTTAGGTCAATTTGCGTTGTTACAGAACTTAAGTGACTTCTTCATATGGTGATCTTATTCTGTAAATGAAACAAAAGTATTCCCCCGTGGCTTGGTTTCAAAAATGAGACAGTACAGTGCGGCTTATGGCATTGGTCAATTAGAGTGGTGAATTCCGCATGAAAGCAGGAAATTGAGGTTGAGCATCATGTTAAAAAGAAATGGGGATCGCATCTATGGTGCTGTTGATGATGAAAAAGATAGCAGAAGCGTATGTGAGTGAGAATTTGACAGATGCGGTTAAAGCAGCATTGGCGTACTACAGTAGCAACCAAAGTTAGCCGACGATAGAATGTGTTTAGTATAATCAGTGAATTTACAACAGTATAGACAAATAAGTCTAACGGTAGGCGCAGCTGAAGGAAAATGAGAAAACAGGAAAAATGAGGAGGAGGACACTTCTGTACTCGGAATGTTGCCTCACTAGCCAATGAGAGGCGAGGAGGCCAGACGTCACGTTTGCAGTCAAAATGGCAAGTTTGGCTCCATTCGGGTGCACCACATAGAGTGTTGAAAAATCGTCTACATTCATATACTCCTGAGATCGGACAAATCATTCAAGGTCCACTCACCACCCAATGACACCTTCACTTCATTAACAGAGTAGTGCTATGATACATGTTTCTCGATACCCACTACGGCCACAAACGAAGGAAGTTATGTGTGACGCATGCGATCCACCTGAAGTCCGCTTAACTTCAATAACCATTCAAAGGACATCCAAAACAACATCCACTGACATGCTCCAGATGAGGTTTATCACGTACGCAAAGTAAAACTAGCCTCAAGCAAACATTTCGCGGTTTATTTTGCAAGAGGTGTAACAAATTCAGTGAAATATGTGCGGTAATCCCTGCACTAAATCCATTTGTCATGTTTTCTTCACAGGCAGCACATGAACTTGTATCAATCTGAATGGCAACGTTATTATTATAAGGGGGAATCGGCGCCGTCTTCTTCCTTAACGCACCAATTATACTTGATGAGGATCACGACAAATGAAGAGCTCACCTACTTACTTTTGTCTGATTGCATAGATAATATTGTGCCTTCAGCATAACCAAGTTTATCTACCTTATTTTCCCGCTGTTTACTTCTTATAATAACTTAATGTTGCAGCGCGTTCAGAATTGCCAAGTGGCTGCTAAACCGATAGCCAAGCAATATTTCGCAGCCCTACAATGCACCTATTGTGTGCATTGATGACAAGCATCTCTTTTCTGCATTTTGCAAGTGTTGGCTTTGTCTTCTCACTGTACGCTTTAAAAAGGGGATTGTCTGGTTAAAATCGAGATTTCAATTTTTCCTTCAAAAAGAAGTGGTCCTAGCTCCCTCTCTCATTAGCATAAATCGCAAATTAAAAGTGCTGTGCAATAAGTGCATGATGTCTCATTTTCTTCAACACGGCATTATATAAAAATTAAAAAAGGAAATAAATGGTTCTGCCTCCAAGAGTTGCAAAGCAAATTGACATTGGCTGTGAATAATATTGATGAAAGATGGCAAAGAAATTGAGCAAGTTAGGAATGGGAAGCAATTTAGCCAGAGCAATGAATCCTGCACTGGTAGATACAAGCCGATTATTGTACAGCAGCGTCGTAAGGAAGAAGCCAATCTGAATTCCACTAATACCTGCTTACTCAAGGAATTGTATTGAAATGGACCAATTTAAACACATGCAGCAGTTGTCTGACCACATTCTTAATCGGCTAGCTGTGGAGAGGCCACTCACGCTGTTGATGTCAGCCTCATATAAGCAGTACTTGCTCAGATGACAATTTACTACTTACCTCGGGAAAGAGGCTATAATAACTGGAAGAATGG
>NW_020170482.1:255539-260611 GCF_000524195.1 Echinococcus granulosus
ACCGCAGGCAGAGATTGATCAAAGCGTATTATAAATGAATGAATGTAGCCTTCCGCTGATAACTACCTAACACAGACAAATTATTGATGGGAAAACATAGTCTTCTGTATCATCAGTATGAGTTATCAATTTGTACTCAAATGAGAACTCCCTGAAGACCAAATTTAATGAACTGATATCGGCCGACTCCTGAGACTATTTTGAATGGAGGTTGGCTACACTAATCCACACCTCCAATGTGCTTCAGGAATCGTTCAGTTAATAGCGTTGATGGGCAAACGAAAACTGGATGCTAATTATTCTGTTTCGGTAGTCAACTTGGAATGTTGGAGTATCACAAACTCAGTTGTATTAAGAACGACAGCCAAACTTTAGAAGTGTTTGTAGCACACAGAGGCACATAGACGAAACTGAGATCTGTAATGTTCCAAAACTAGTGGATGTAGGTGGCGACACTCCAGAATCAAGGAGGTAATTGCAATCTTCCTAAGTCACCAATTAATTTCTCTTATGGAAATAAGTTTTATTTTGTTGTTAAAATTGCTAACTTGATTACCGCCCATGTTTAGAAGGCATGAGTTGGAAAAATTGAATTACCCTTGTGTCCGCTGCTTCTTAAGCCGAAGGCTTAGTAATGACTTCAATCTCCATCTGTGCCGTGGTTGTTGCACAAACTACTTACTTCAAAAGTCCTGTATGTGTCACCTGAATAAGCCTGCCTTCTGCCAATATGAGACTATGGATAACCAAAATCTGCAATTATGAAACAACAAGTGCTTTCCAATTTTTTCCGTGACTACAAAATGCACTCGTACAAATTAGCCACGAAAGCAGTTTTTGCTGCCTAATTAAGACGACTATTGCTGAGAGACTCTCAATGGACGGTCGAACAATGAACTTAAGCACATCACATCAATTGCAAACCAAGTTTTGAGTCAAGTGTGTGCACATATTTCTTTGTCCCAAAAAGTACTTTTAACTCTTCAGCCAAAGCAAATTAACTATCCCACAATTCAGTGACAATGCACACTTCGGGAGCTGCAGCACCCACAAAATCAAGCACACAGTTAAACAAGAAGTCAAATCGCAGCCACAGAGAATTGTTTCTTACCCTACCTTGGTGCGTGTTGTGAACTGCCTAGTAACAGGAGAAATCGAGTACAAGATATTTGCAGTAATAAAAGTCAGCTTTCATTCGATGACTACCCTCGTTCGGAAGTCAGATGGAACTGCACTGGTATCAGATAACTCGCGTGCATCTCTCCCAATCGTCTCGTTCCTGCTAGCAGTAAATAGCCTCCTCCATTGATGTGCAGACTCGGGTAACTTCAACAAACCAATTCAAAAAAAACAGAAAGATGATAGTCGTCACATCAATGAAATTGCCCGACTAACACAGCCGAAATATGACTTAACCCTAAAACAACACGATTTGCGCAATCTCTTCATCGTCACTTAGCATGAGTGACATCTACCTGCTGTCCACTGGTTCTCATGCCTTCATACTCATTAGTTTTATAGAGTGACCGTGATTAATTACATTTTCCATTATTGTGAACTACACAAATTCCAGTCCCGTCCATGCTTTCTTTGACGACTGCCTCGACATTACCAATCACAGATATATGTGAGAAGGGAAAGTCGTTTGGACTAGGTAGAGTGGAATGGTTTGAAGTGGATTTGAGTGGAGTAGGACAGGGTAGAGTGGTGTAGAGTGGGAGGCGCACACAAATGGAAACACCTTAACGGACTGTATTTCCTTCGTAAGTGTGTAGAATGTGCGCAGTGTATTCTGTGTCAATTTTACTCAGTGCATCGATTGAGAGAGTGTGTTAATGAATATCTATTTACGAGAATGAACTGAATATGACGAGAGAGCGGCAAATTACTTGATGGTAGGACGCTCCATTGAATATGATGCCACGAGGCTTGCTTTCAGGCATGTAGTTGCTTCGCATTTCTTCCCGTTGTCCTTGTTCTTTCCTTTCCACTTTTGCCTCCTCATCCTTTTCCAAACCTCCTTCCGCTTCCCCCATTTCTGCACTTTAATTTGACATTCTCGTAGGCACTGTGGTTCCAGTACTATATGAGTGAGACAAATCATAGGCTATGATGTTAATTCAAGTCAAGCCAACACTCCTTTCGCAACTTCATGTTTTTGCCGCATAAGATACAATGGGAAACCCTAAGCAGACGACAAATTTTCATTACTTTATTCATGTTGTGCATTCAAGAGAACTGGGATTGGCCTCCCAACTTTCGTCACTCAAAGCTGACGAACTGGCGACAGATGTGGGTTTGTGTAGTGGCCTGTTGCAGTTGGAGAACTATAGCGTGGGTGATGGAGCAATAAGCTGCAGTCAGTTCAATCAGTTGAAGTCACATCGAAGTACTCGCCCTATCTCATGCTCTCTTAACAGACTACATCACAGCGAATTGAAGATTAAGTTGGACATCTGTAGGGAGCTGTATTTGCCACGTCATAAAACAAGCAGCAAAAGAGTCGAATTGGAAACCCTGTCTCCTGGCACAGTCACAAACTATCCTACTCTTATCTGCTACTCGGCAACGCTCTCTAATGCTTGTCCTTGAACTTGTTGCAACTTGACGTCCACCTATAGTTGAAAACATTTCCTAATCCCCTTCCCTAGCAAGTCACGTCCTTGACAATGCTCCGTGCGCACAGTTAATGACACAATTTAGGAGTGAAAAGAAGACCCTTGGGTCTCTTTTACTCAACCAGCAATCGCATAGACGCTGTCCTACAACCCATGCTTACACATATGCCTGTGCCTGCAAAAGAGACGTGCACATGGAAGTCTTTATGTCCTAGCTACCCAACACCACATCCTAAATTATGAGTCCGTTTGTAGGCAGTTTGAACCTGCTGAGCTCAAAGCAACTTCTGTCACTTTACCCACTTTGCATCTTTCGATCCTCCACGCTTCAAGCCAGTAAATTCACGCATCACTACTACTCATTTCTGCACTAAATCATATTGAATTGTCATTGTGAATGTCGAATGCTGAGTGAGGGATATGAAATTACTTCTGCATGAATTCATTGCTATTTGCCAACAAACCGGCAATTTGATCAAAATACTCCCACCACTATTCACAAAACTTGTGTGATTAGATGCAATGCAAAGCTGTACTTACTGTGCTCTTGTGAGGTCTAATCTACTCTACGAGTCTTTAGACGTGCTACCCATAATCGGTCCCCGTTGCATAGGCTAGGAATGGATGGCGTCTGTCCACATAACTACACAGACGCAGGCAAAGCAATTGTCCACATTGTCACTCCCTCACTTTGTTGTAGTCGTGCGAATGCACAGCCCAGAGAAGCATAGAAAATGGAGACTGCTCGAATCATTTCAGTGCAATATTCTCTCCATCGACGAGTTCGAATGAAACCACTGAATTCGACAGCAGAATCCGACTGCGTCGAATAGAAAAGTTGCGACATGTGGTGATGGTCGTAAGTGAAGCATATGTCATGTGTAAACCTCTGACCGTAGTTTGAAGGAGTCTTTGAGTTCCACACTTTGAAGGCCAAATCATAAGTAGGGGAAGGAAAGATGGCATGTGCGTGGATAGGTAATTATACTTCGTGTCATATTGGCGGCTCAATAAATAGCTGGTGCCTAAGGAGCAGTCATCTTTCATTACACATGCTTGTCACAGACACATCCATGAACATTAGCACTCCGACCTAACAGTGACTAATCTCGTGTTCTTGTTGTTCCACTTAAGTCAATGGAAACTATTCATTTCACAGTTGATGACGGGCTACGATTTGATGTCATTGGCGAAATGAATGTGAGGTAGGTGTTCAGCTAGTGTTACGAGGTGCTTTGCTCTTCTATTAGCAATTAAGGAATAAACCTGCCACCTAAGCTTTAGCATCACTTTCATTCACCACACTCATTTGGAGATGCTTCACCAACCTCTCGCCAATGATCATCGCCTCTACGTGATGGGGAATACTGTTGGACAATAAAAGCGAGATGAATGCGAAAAGGTTACGGACTAGATTTAGCTTGGGTGTTGCAAAAATTGTGCAGTAGAGGTGGGATCCTCAGGGACCTTTCAATTTCTGGGGATAAGTTCGTGGAATTCACCACCTTCTCTCCCGTCAAGTGAAATACAACAGAAAGTCTTCCTCCATTATTTGTGCTCCGTTTTACAAATTGCGCTGCGTGTTGCATGTCCTACTAGTTGCTGTTTTGTTTAGGTTAACTGTAGACATTGAGTATTTGATGCTCAGACTATTGCAGATGTACGAGAGGTTCAATGGACAGTTGAGGGAATTGAACTGAAGGGGTCGCCGTGCCAACGAGAGAGAAGGAAGCCTCAAATATCGACTTAGGCGTCCATCCAGCTAAATGTTCAAGCAAGGCAAGCACCATCCGTTTGCAGCATTAGCCTATACTCGAACAATATATGCTGCCTTAACCATCTGCTTTAACTTTAAGCTACTGCATAAATTGATAGACATAATGATAATCTTCGCATGTTAGCAATCATACATCTGTTTAAGTGATAGTTTGCTGCAAAACAAGGTTGCAAAGAGAGAACAGAGTTGTATTGATGCCATGATTAACATCGAAAGGTAATATGAAGCTGCTGCTGGGAGAAGTGAGTGCAACAATGGGTAGCGCGATGCTTGCCGAGGAAGACTTCCTATCACCTGTAATGAATAGACGAGTAGAAGCTCTCTAGCAGGCATTCTGGCACAGGTTTGGCCTCAGTGTCTCTCGAATATATTTTCCTAATTTGAGATCTACATGCACACTGATTGCGGTAACACAAATAGCCCCTAGGGCATCTTCTGCAGCTGCATTAAAAGATAAATGGCTTTCGTCCAACGTAATTTCCTCTGGAGGAATGAAATTAGACATTGCAAAATGCAGTGAAGTGGTGTTGATGAGCAAATGCGGACACATGCAACATGCGGAGGCTTGTACTGACAGGCTGTTAGATATTGTGGATTGGGCCAGTGAGGTCTGAGGCCATCACACTGCCGCATGGCAGAGCCCACTTGACTGGAGGTGGCCCACACCAGCTGTTCAA
>NW_020170482.1:260711-293280 GCF_000524195.1 Echinococcus granulosus
AAACTTGCCATTTTGACCGCAAACAAGATGCCTAACCTCCTCGTTTTGCATTAGTTAAAGAGGCTATGGTTTGAGTTTGCAAGTGTCTTTTCCCTCATTTCTTCCCTATTTTCCTATCTTCCTTCATTTGCGTTGACCATTTGACTTATTTGTCGAAACTGTTGTAGATTCACTGATTATACCAAACACATTCTATCGTCGGCTGACTTTGGTTGCTACTGTAGTACGCCAATGCTGCTACAATTGCATCTGTCGAATTCCCACTCATGTACGCTTCCGCTATCTTTTTCATCATCAACAGCACCATAGATGAGATCTCCACTTCGATGAAATGATTCTTTTTAACATGACACACAACCTGGATTTCCTGCTTTCATGCGGAATTCACCGCTCTAATCGACCAATGCCATAAGCCGCACTGCACTGTCTCATTTTTGAAATTAAGTCACAGAGAAATACATTTGCTTTATTTACGGAATAAGATTGCCATTTGAAGAAGTCATTTAAGTTCTGTTACAGTAAAAAGTGATGTAACTCATACCGATGATACAGAGGGCAGCATGCCAAATAATATATCGACATCTTAGGATTTCAGGCTATCCTGCTTTTAAATAAGCGTCCACTTCAATTGATTTCATCATAACCACAGTTCTACCTTATTATTGAAATGCCTGCTTTTAAACTTAATACGAACCTCTTGTCAGTTTCTGAATAGAAGTCTAAACGTACCAACTTCACTGAGGTCAACTGACACAATATAAGGTCTACTTATGTGGATCGAAGGCATGTTCCAGTACATGGCAATTAATTGATGCGCTAAGCACGTCTTCCAATGAAGCGCAAGCGTCGTTGATTTATCATGGTTCTTGTGAATTCAGAGGAGTCAATGTTCTCATCCCCTAAATGCACGAAAATGAGAAAAGATAAACCAATAGATGAAGAGCAGTACTGAAACATCCACCAAACTTGGTACAATGTAACAGTCATGGGAGAATGGCTGAAACCAGATAGTGTAATCGGAACTGGTAGAGAGGAGAGCACATCACCTAATTAGTAGAGCTTACATGAGTGGAATGACGACAGGTCCGATGGAGCTGGAAGACGGTGGAGCCAAATCGGAAGCTGTCAAGTCTGATTGGTAAGTAGCGACGTCCACAACACAGGCGGCTAAGAGAGATGACAGTGGTGACAGTGGCTTGTTGTAGTCATTCCGTTTTGATATTTTGCAAAAAAATGCCTAACTGACGTTGACTGAGTAATTTTGCAAACAAGTTTGTGCATGTGTGACGCGAATTCGACGAGTTCATAACACAGGAGAAGGAGCACAAACGCGGGCTCCACTTGCTTCCTTCCGGACAGTTTCCTCATCACCACCATCGCGTATTCATTTATATGTGCTCGTCTGCACTCTCTATCCTGTCGCATCTTCCTCCTTGCATGTTCTACTATACACCTGTCCATGTTACGGTTCTTCCCTCAACCTCTTCTCTTCAGTTCATCTTGACCTCCCTCTACTTACTTTCTACCGTCCACACACAAATGCACCAGTGAGCACCAATTCGCCTGCACACAGGCTCTGAATTCCGTTATTGCTTTCGCATAAAGCTCTTATTACCTAGGGTACTCTTAACAATCACGCCATATCTGCATATTTCATAACATTTCAAGTCGTCCTATGAGATGCTTCGCCCTCATTGCCTGTTATCCCTTTGGAATTCCCGCGGCAGATGCTGGTTGATAAGCCAGGTTGATTTCCATTTAAGGTGGTAGTCACGACTTCTAATCAAGAGGCTTCAATTCCTGCCTTCCCTTTGCATCCACTTTCTCTTGGCGCATGTCCGAATTACTGATGTGTGCGCTCCACATGTTTATTTGTGCATACTTGTGGCATATTTGTTAGCTGATCGTAGCATTCCTGCAGATCTAATGCAGTTCTTTGTCACTAATTGGAGGAGCAGTCTGTACGAATTTTGACTCCACCTACTTCGTTGTGCATAGCGTTTACTTGATTATGCACTTCGTTTCTTGTCCTCAAAAAATAATTACAAGAGAATGCAAAAAATTTCCGCACTTATTCATTGCGGGTAGATACTTTTAAATTTGCACACAATCCTACGCTCTCATGGATTTCTGAATGCTGATAAGACAGCGAAATTAGTCAGAGTATTACATGATGTTGACAGTAAGTGTATGGTGAAAATTTGGGAATTAGCTTGCCTTCCTTTCCTCATTCTCTAGATTCGTTGAGATCATAATTTCCGTGCCTACTGTACTCCGTTTACATCTGGGTGGAGTTTCCCGCGCTAACTCCATTGCAAATGTCTGCGATCATTATAAGTGAAATATTTTTTTGAATTGGTTTTGCCACCCTTTTCCGTGAACGGTAAAACTGTCATTTATTTTAAAATAAGTAACGACCACTTACCTATATCTATTTGCTTAAGTTTTGATCTGATACATTCTTTTGATTTTTGTTACTACATTCCGTTTACTTCGAAATGGAACTTCTGTGTTAATGACAAACTGCGTCTATGATGTATCTGCAATTACACTGCTAACGTTAGCACAAGGTATTGCTTTAAATCGAACGATTATGCTGGTGGTAGTCATAAGGGCATCTGAGAATGGCTTTGACATGCCGCCAACTGTCACTAAATTAAGGCCAGCTTAGTTGAATCTCTCAATGTTGCTGCAGCATTCCCATTAGTGCTTTAATACATTCCTCCTCTACGACTTAATCAGACATCGTAGCATCGGCGGATACCATGTAATACTAAGAAAGTTTTCTTCAATTTGGCGTCAGTTAAAAGATATATTGGTCTCAAATTCTTCTCCAAGTCCTAATACATCATAGCAGTGTAGAATATTACACTATTAATGTACAGAGGAGCTTGGAAGATACAATTATATTCAAGGAGTGATGTTACGGAGCTGAGGCACCCGCGTCATTGGACACAGAGCTAAATTAGGTGTAAAATCACCGCACCAATTCAGAACAGATCATCATATATTTGGCTGTTGTTAGTTTGGTTCTAAATGGAAAAGGGGGATGCTATAAGTAACTACCACTGGATGAATATGCTTTGCAAAGTCAGTGGGTATAATTGATTCTCATAAATGCATAGAGCTAATCTTGCAGAAGATTTTGTGTGCAATGGGTAATGTGATGGGCACCAACATCCTTGGGAATACGTAAGTACGTACGAGTGTATGCATGGAGGTATGTCGGTTTGTGGAAAAGAAGGAATGGGTAAAGAGATGCAGGCAAGCGGTTGGGCTGTCCTACACTGGCTCATCTGCGAAGGCAATTGCTCAGCGCCAAACGTGTCCTGTGACAAGCTAGTAAGGAACTGTGTATACCTGAGTCAAATGTATTTTACACCAACTTACTTCTCTATCACTTGCTATTTACAACCAAATATCGTTGTTTGACATAACTGACTGTCGTGCATCTGACCATACAAGCGCATCAGTCTATGCAGCTTTTAATAATATGCTCTGCTATCCATGTTGCTTCCACTAACACCCCAACAAAACTTATTTGTATGCATTCTGAAGTTCTGTCCGGTAGTACGCATCCCCTCCTATGACGACTTTAAGGAAGACACAGACACACGGTCATTTCCAAAGGTCTAATTAATTACTATCACTTCTGCTTGATGGCAGACAGTCGCGTAATCACGGGTAAAGGGAATAGACACATGATCAATAGAAGGGAGACAGAAACGGTGAGGCCAAGAGACACATTTTTATTGGCTGCTGTGAAGATAATGTCAACAAAAATAGGATCTGCAGCTAACTTCAATATTGTTTCAGACGCCAGTGGAAGTTACTTTAGATTATTTTGCAGCAGGAAGAGGCCTGGAGTTACTTATTTTTTAAACACTGCTCTGGATAGCTGCAACTTATGTGTTGTGTCCTGTTATATTTTATTTCAGCGGTCAGAGCGGCTGTCTTTTCGGCAGTCCACCCACACCTTCATGCAAGCAACTTCATTGTTTTTTCTGTCACATCGTTGCTCACAACTATCAATCACATTCTTACAAATTCAACAATATTACCCATGGAATTTTTCGCACCACTCTAACTGCCTAGTCTCGGTCCCACCTACACCAACTGATTCTTTAATGCAAACTGGATGAATGCCACAATGCATGCGTACTGTAAGCTACTACACTTCAGGCAATGTCCCACTGCTTCTCCTCTTTCTACAAATACTGCAGAACGCCACAGTAAATCCATTCACATCTATGAGCACACGTTTTAAGCAGAATATTAACACTTAGCTGCTAACATTCAGCAGCGATAATTTTACGGAGTGTTACTGTCGCTTCCGATGACAATTAAACTTTCCAGTCTCTTCTTATTTTCGCTGTAGACAACGTTCTCTATTAAAGTACTACGGTACGAATTTACGAAATGTCAAATGCCATACACTGATAAAATCACTGAATGACATTTACAACCATGCGTGGGCTATCATTACTCTGTCTTGGCAACTCAGTTTTATCTTATAAAGTGGCTACAGGCTCTCGACTACGCCGGAAAATTAATAAGAGATGCTTGACTCTCAAATGCCACTTAAAATATCACTGCCAATCAAAATGTTTAGTTTCATAGGTACTTCAGTAAACGCAGTTTACGATGGTTTACTGGCGGCACTACCAGTTCCCCATCTCAACTTGACGAAATTGCATAAACTGCTGCAGCTTTTGTAACGCGGGAAACCATTACGTGCACAGAATTTGCAAAGTTTAAATCCGTCTAAATGCCACATAGAAAACAGAAGGTATGGAAAACAGGGCTTTTTGAAGATTTTACATGATTTGCAATTCAATAAGCAGCTTTAGCAATCCTAATGTCACAGAGGGTTCATTGATGCTGCCCTAAGTGTTCAAGTGCCACTGCTAATTTATCTAAGGCAGATGTCAAACCATGGGCACCATTTAATATTTAACCGATTTCTCATAGACAAAATCACCAATATTTAGTTATATTTTTTGTTTTATTGTTCGCGTGATGTTCAGGACCTGTGGCACGCATTAGTAGTTCCGGATGACTTATAGACAGGCATCTTACAATGTCAAGTTGAAGGTAAATTTCATGCGAATCAGGTTATTTTGATTGATTCCAAATGTGTTCCTATGGCTTTTTCATTCAATGCAGCGAACTGAATAACACCCTGTTGGTGTGACATTTGGAAAGAGGGAATTAAATGCATCGAATTTCAAAAAGAAATTGAGTTAAAAGATAAAAATGTCCAGACAAAACACAATTTAGATTTGTGCCTGCAGGCGGGTGCCCTGCAGGAACAATTTCTCCGTCGCTTATGTCAAGAGGGTTTTTTCTCACGAATCACATCTAATGCAATAAACTAGACCGGTTTATCGATGCCAGTTTGTTTTTACATCTTTTTACTGTAAAACACCGAGCAGCACATGCTCCTGCATATTTTACACAATTGTAGCCTAGATATGGATATCTTTTACATCCAGATGGAGAGATGACATATGCAGCATGTGAGCGTCAAAAAGGACACAATGGCATTAATCCCATCAGAAAAATACTGTTATTCTACATCTCACAGTGATGAATGCAAAAGTGAAGCTAGGGCCTTAAATTACCTCCTCTGTCAAAATAACATGGTTGACAATGTGTCACAACGGCATTTTTAGAGAGCACATATACTCTGCTTGTGCCTTTTATGACTTAATGATGAATCCTTTGTGTTTAAACGTATGTAGGGGATAAACGTACATATGCGACGATTGCGGAAAACAGTAAAATACTCTGAAGATGCAAACAACTGAACCTTATCAGTGAACTTCGTCATTTCATTTTTACAATTGTTAGAGACCACCATAAGATGATTATTCACGGACCGACAAAACTAACTAGCACAGCGCCTTGGTGTCGTGAATTTTCAGCATAAAATCGCACCCCAAGAAGTTTACTTACTACAAAACATTGGAGGTAGGTGTTAGATCAAATAGGAGGGTCAAATATAACTCTACCAAGGTAATAGTACTAAGACCTCATATAAATGCATGAAACACTTGTGCTTCGCTCACTAACTTCCGACTTGTTTTGAATAAAAATCAAATGAAACTATTTATAAGTAATTTACTTAATGTCAGTTGCAGATTGTTCGCTTTGATGGTATTTTGATTACTCTTTAATGGCACTGAAATTTGGTCCGGGTTGATTATTCAGTAATGATTGGCTGAACGATAGCAAACGAATTAAAGTGAGACGTGGATTTGTTGCCGGTATAGCCTTTTTAACTAGTCTTGCTGCCTTTCTTGCACGCATGCATAAGGAGCTGCTTTTTCATCAATTTCTTTGCATTAGAATCTTCTCTCCAACTACAACCTTTATAACGCTTTGTCCTCTGCATTTTGAGATATGCCGATAAGTGGAAGCAGTTGTAAATTAAGGGAATGTGTGACATGAATTGCACTTGGACATACACAGGCCACCCGCTTAGAGCTTCCGTATACATTATAAACAAATCTCGGGGCATGTTTATAAGAACTATAAGGAACGCTTAAGAAGGTAGGCAGAAGCTTACGTATGTAATGCTGACTAAATTATGGGCAAAAAGACGTCCGTCTGTTGAGGTACTCTTGCCCAGTTACCATGACTCTACCAGAATGCTTGACCATGGATGGTAAATGGTACCACATGGCACTTTGTTGAAGAGAACCACAGTGTAAACAAACAGAAATGAATTTAATATATGCCGCTACTTATAAACACAATTAGTTTGATAAGCTGATGGATGCCTGGTTAGAATTTGACGTCAGCTTGCAGTTGTTCTTATGCATCAAACAACCAGTGCGATCGTCATTTACTCAACCAAAGCATAACAAACTTTCACACACTGAGATTCTCTACCTTTTAAAAAGCAGGTGAACTCGTCTTTGTGATGCAGCTTAAAAATTTGCATGACGAATAATCTTGCACCAGTAGGTCACGGTTTTTAAAAAAGTATGTAAGTTACGACAAATGAAGCATTTGAAACTTATAATTTGGTCAATGGAAAAGCATTTGTTTCACCTTATCTGAATATTTTGCTTGGAACATTAGCAAACAGAAAAATATGTACGAAAGAGACGTATGAATGATCGTTATGAAACAGGTTTGGAAGATGGAGGTATTCCCATGGAGATGGCTTCGACGAAAGCACACTTTCTGTATTATCCAATCCACATAATCTGCATGGCATTCCGATAGCAAAGACGTGGTTCCGTTTCCGCTGTATTCTGATCTGCTGCATGCCGCGATGAAATGCAAATACGAGAGATGCTGCAAACGAGAGCACAAAATTGTTTTGGATCCAAAAGACAAGTTTGATGCATTTAAATTTATGCGTGCACAAAATTACAGGTTTGGTCTTCACCGATCAAGCCCCGCTGGACATTGAGGGCAAGCATAATGATACGTGCCAATATTCAAAAATTGAACAACTCTGGTAACTCTAAGTTGTAGCACGGAATCTCTTGCTCGTCGCTATGTATTTGCTGATGCTCAAAATTTAGGTGAGGACAACTGCATCCTTTGTCCGTTGAGAGATCTTCCTCCCACATATTGTGCTTTAGTTTGCAGTTGGGCGCATAGACGAATTTCACCAAATTCGGACATAACGTTAAATGTATCCCCTCGATGTAGCGGAATGGTAAAATGTGCACTGTCCATGGACTAAATAAAAGGCCAGTTTATGTCAATTTAGTCAAAATGTTAACATAATGCAAGCATTTGGTGTATTACACTTAAGCAATTAAAGTACGCCGACAAATTCTTTCAGCAGTACCATTCTGCTAAGCATTATACATGTACAGGAAAAGTGGGTATTTTTGATATATTGTGATCTATAGCCCGTACTACTGCTAAAATTTTGTTTATTCTGGTTCAGTGCAGTCTACCTCGCCTACAGAATCCCAAACATTACCTTATCACAGTAATATTGTGCTTCTCTGGAAAGCAATATTTGGCATAGAAGACTAGCTTCATTACGTTGACAGCACGCAGCTGAGTGGCTATATGGAGATCAACTATTTCAGCCAGTTGTGAGTCATTTAGTACAACATCAACTCGCTGTTTCGCAATCTCAAATAACGGCAAAATTATTTAGAAATGAATGAATTGGAGGCGATATGGATCCCATTTGTGGCCAATTCTTTCATCATTGGCAATTGCTGCAGAGCATCGCCACACGTAGAGCGCCCTGAGTGTGACCACGTAAATGTTGCCTCATGGTATGTAAAGGTGCAACGCACAGCGTAATCGTATATCTATGTCTACGAAAATGAGCAGGATGAATGAATATTATTTAGATGAGATGATTTCTTACCCTGAAATGAGGTCAGCTGACTGACTTTGTTGGCACCAAAATAAGGGCACGACCACTTTGCATTGGCGGGTGTATCTCTAGTTTGCGGAATTCTATTTGACTGGATAGCGGGTCACTACTACTCACAGCCACAACAGAGCAGTTTATCCTGTGGGGCTAGCTGCAGTAAATATCTACATTCCAAGTCCACGAGTTGTGGCATTGCTATTAACATTACAATTTTCATAGTTCGAATTTACGCCTCTCGCGTAGAGGTAAGCCGGCTCGAGTGTCCGGACGGTGAAGTAAAGGAGAGGGAACCAGATAGGTGTTTGTGTGACATTCGCCCAATACGAGGAGCAAAAGCCATGAACTGCTGGAAGAAGGCAATGTGGCTATCGTGAAATTGCGGGACAAATCGGAATTTTAAAGGCAAACAATTATAATAATCTAAAATGGAGTCCTGTGTTGCTGGTCCAAAATTAACCCACATACGTTTGATTTGTTAAAAAGGATTTTTAAATCTTTTAGATTGGCACCAAAGATAAATATTCTCATAACTGGTTGCAGCTAATGGAAGGTTATGAAAGGGTCAGTGCAGAGTTATTGCCGACTGCAGTGAGGAAGCGCATCGATCCACAGAGAGGTGATTCGAGGCTAATTCTGACTCCTCTGATACGCAGACAAGTCGCAGGTTCACCAACATAGCTGGCTAAGCAAATATGATAAGCCAGAATGATCAGACTTGAGTGAATAAAGAAAACGCCTTCCTTACAGTTACAACCTCGAAATGAGGCAGTATTACAATCAGGAAAGCGCTGATAGGGTTCTTATTCTGCACAGCACTTGCTATTGACCCTGTCTATATCACACCTTGGTAAAATGTCCGTTCCACGTTATTCAATTTGACTGGATGTGGAGTTTCTGCCCATCTGATTCCAATGAAGAACACACACTAGGAAGCTGTTGTGTGACTTCTCCAAGTAAAAGAAGGAACAAAGTCGGAAGGGAAGAAAGCGAAAAGAAAGGAATAAAGAAGGTGCATCTGCAAAGAGTTGTCTGCGTTTACGTTGACTGTGGTTGACCTATTATTCAACGTGTCTCTGGTTATGCATGCCCACGGCGTCTTTCCTTCCCTTTGCTTGTGATTTGGCCGCAAGAATTTGAAACCCAAGACTTATGCTTCAGTTAAGACTATTGCCACGTACTGCAACTTCTTTATTCGACAAAGTCGACTTAGGAACATTGTGGGTAAATAACCCTGTACTTCGTCAGATTCTGCTATTACAGTTAGTGGTTTCGACTCACATCTTTGATGAAGAGGAGATTGCACTGAAATGACTTAAGTAGTGATCAGTTTCCATGCTTTACTATGCCTTGCACCTGCACGAATACAACGGAGTGAGGGCAGTGACAATGTGAGCAAACGCATTGCCTGAGTTTGTGTAGTTATGTGGACTGACTACCAAACACAGGCCAGACCTGTGTTCGGTCGAATCCACTTTGCTCATTTTATGAAGAATCTCAATGTTCACAGGTCAAGTGAATAAATGTGAAGAGGTGGTTGAGAAGCACGTCAGCTATTGTAGTGATAGCCACCACCATATATTCTGGTTTACATGACATTATTCCTGCATTTTCAGAAGAACAAACTGTCTGAAAACTGTCTGCACAATGACATTTGTTGACGTACTGGGTGATATATGATGGGTAACTCGTAGTCTCGGAAAGCTCTTTCCTCGAGAGAGAACCATGCCCACTTGATCACGCCACTATCTAGCTGGCATCATATGGTGGAGGATTGACACTCCACCAAATAGCGCTTTAAATGACTTCCTTTCATCAATGCTAAATGTGATGAAGAAGCAGAGGCCGAAAAGCGTTGACATCTTCACTAAAGTGATTCTATCCACTGACCCGATAACTTTAATTTAGCAGTTTCTATCCAGTGACCACAACAACAGAAACAACGGTTTTAGTGGTACACTCATTTTCATTTTATTTAAATAGCAGTGCGAATGTAGACTTTGCACTGCTCTTCATAGGAGTGGAAACGGAGGTGGATGGGGAAGTATAGATGTAGAAATAGAAGCCTCCACTCCGTGTAACATTTCACATTAACAGAAATGGAGCTTGTTATTAAGGAAAGGCTGATTCTCCCTGCCTGAATACAGAGGAGAGAAGAAACCGTCCCGCTATCAGTATCAGGCATGTCCATCATCCATCACAGACGAATCTACACAGTGTCTATGCGTCGCGATATATTGCGAGTTGAAGAAGGAGGAGAAGAGAAAGTCCCTCCACCACAACTCTCTATGTCAGTCTAATGATTTTAATGGTCGCTAACAACACTTTGGGTGCAAATGAATGGACCGAGTCAGCATGAGTGATCAGGTGAGGAGGGAGATGTTGCTGCCTATTCAATTGGAGGCCATGGCATTCACTGCTAAATTGTACCAATCAACTTCACTAACATAGGGATTTGATGATGCAGCGAACATCACCTCAGCTCATTTCCACTGCTGCACTCACTCGCCCACACACTTACTTGAATTTGCAATGAAAGGAAGCCTAAGTTTCACGTCTACGTGGTCCAAATCACTCAAATGGTGGATCAATGGCACCATATCATTGTTATAGCAGTGCTACGGAAATATGTCTGCATCTGTAAGTT
Source organism: Echinococcus granulosus (assembly GCF_000524195.1). Lineage (NCBI taxonomy): Eukaryota > Metazoa > Platyhelminthes > Cestoda > Cyclophyllidea > Taeniidae > Echinococcus > Echinococcus granulosus. The sequence goes on from NW_020170482.1 coordinate 271,718, forward strand.
GAATTTTGTCATTAGGATTAGAACCAAGCATTGTTTCGTATTGTAGGGATTTTGTCCTTTTATTCATTTTGATTCCTACACTAACAAATTTATTCACCATTCAAGCGCTCATTTTTGTAGGTAGTAATAGTCCAAAAATTTTGGCAAATGTTGACTTAATGAGACAATGGATTGTCCCAACTTACCCATTGTGGAAGATGGGATTGTGGTTAGTTGAAATCTACATTTATTATCTCGCTAAATGCCTGTATGGCCTCGGTTATTGCTTCCATGTGCCCGTAATCTAGATGCAAATGTACCTTCTGCCTATTTATACAAATTAGACCTTCTTCACTAAAAGACGCTCATTGAGCGTTGCATCAATTGATAAACTCAACAAAATGAGGTCTCCACACCTGGGCCAGGAAAGACTTAACTCGAGGATAAATGGTGGTAGTAAGCATTCTCTAATTTTAGACATCATACTTGGCACATGCCAGTTATGACTTGATCTGCTTTATCCTGCATTTATTTGCCTAAAGTAGATTCCGCCACTGATTTGCATTGTGTGATTTCTGGTGTGTGTGCTACGAAAATGCGGACCATTTGTGTGTGTATGTGTGTACGTTGGTATGTGGATAAGTATGTGAAAATGAGTAGACGTAGTCTAGTAAGTGGAGAAGATCGTGAACATATTTACAAATGCATCAAAATGTGGGTGTAATAGTGAGCAGGAATCGACACGAACGTGCAGAGAGGTGAATGTATGAATTAAAAGCAAGATATTAAAAAGATGGACTATGGTATAGAGATGTGCATATTAAATTTGCAAAAGTAAAAACAATAGCAAATAAGGAGAGGTGAAAATGTGAACGTATTTTACATTAGTGATACTTTTCCGGTTCCACCCACTGTATCTCTCAAACCACACTTGTCCCATTCCCCATTTCCCACGCCAGGTTAACCCCCACTAATGACCTTATTAACCATTGGTTCCCAATACGCGTAATCGGCTAAATTTTATCACAGCCAATTTTTATGCCACCGCCTCAACCTTGTCCTCTCTTTTGGCTTCGCCTTCAGCGTCCAGGTATATGGCCTCATGCCACCATCTTTGGTACATCATACATTGTTGGTAGGGTCATCCCATTCACAGGTCCATTAATGCAGCCGCAATATTGTCAACAGATTTAGAGGGAGAAGAGCAGCAGGCAGTAGCAAACCACTTCTCGTCCTTTCCTGTTACTTGTGCTGCTGCTCTCTGCAAATTATCTGATGCGAAGTTAAGATTTTGCTGTATTTGAGCCCACAATTTTAGGTGTGGGCGTATGCAGGAAGTAAAATGCGACCGTTTATTCCAGTGAGCAAACCCTAGTTGTGGCCAAAGTTGTTACTGCATGCCTTAACACAGCTTGTGTAATAGTCACCACGAATGATGCTGGCAGGGACGCGAGGAGCCACATGAAGCAAGTTGGGAGTGTGAGCGGACGAGGATGCAAAGCACACTAAGCGATCATCTTCGCGGTGCTCGAGTTTGGTTAACTGAAAGATTCCCAATGACTGATTTATCAGTGACTCTACCTAATGATGCTTTAACAAGAACTTTTACGTTCTTTGAATCGGCATTGCAGAAATAACCACATATGCAAATGCTACTTTTTATAAAATTAAATACTACTGCTACTACTATAGGCATTATGCTTGCTTATTGTGAGCTTGCACTGTTTAGCCTCCTAAAAGGTTGCGACGCGATGTGACTACGCGCCTCATCCTCAGTCACTTTGACGAGTTTGCCTCCACCCTCACGCACAGTCTTGGAGTGTTGCGAAAGCAGCCACTCCCATTTACCCTTAAGGTGAGACAAATCATTCAAGCTAACCTCACTCACCATCACGGTGGTAAATCCACGTCATTATCAGAGCGGTGCTATGAACATGCGTTTAATTGCATCCACTGTAATCGCAAAAGAGTGGCTTTGCGAGCAGTCACCAATTTATTTCGTAAAATGTTCACACTACAAGATCGCCATTTAAACTCACTGATCAACTAGAGGACATCCAACTCAGCACTCACCATCAGTCTCTCTACCAAATCGCCTCACCTGTGCAGAGTGAAACCCGCTTCAGTAAAAAAATTTAAGGTTTCTTTTGAAAAATTACACAGATTTTGCAAGCAAAATCCATTTATTGCACATTATGAACCGGTATTTCCTTTACAATTCTGTAACTGCTGCATCTGACATGTCCTCGTTGAATTTGATACGAGGTGTGCCCAAATCAGCTCAGGAATATTTCATTTTCAGTCCATAAAGTAGGCGCGTCAAACTGCTCTCGCACCAGCATAAACGGTGGGCTGATAGTCCAGCAAAGTAATAACATGATGCCTCACACCCCTCAGCACAACAATATTCTCTAGGACATAAATCACTGCAGCAGCAACAACCGCAACTTTCGTTAAAAGATGCATTTTAAATCTAATTTTCAAATATTTACATAACCTTAGAAGGGCACTTCAATGATATGCGTACTTCCCGCATTTGTTGAGCAGGGTACTGTTTAAAATGAGCATTTATTTTACTGACTAATTTGAAACAGACGACAGGTGAAAAGCATTAGGAAAGGGATGTAATGTAGCGACAGCGACTAATCTTGACATTGAAGACAGAAGCTGATTATAGCACATTGGTTTTGCAAGTGGGAAACAAATTCGAACTCCAACGACTTCCATTCACATTTAGAGTTCCCACATTTCATTGCATTTAAAATACTCCCAGCATCTGCCCAACTGCTTGCTCAATCTGCCACTGATGCATAGGCTACTCAATTTGCTGATGTTGGCTTCATGGCACTAGTTCGTGCAGAAGTGATACCTCACGTCTTGCCTCTAGAAATACGTGGCAATGTACTGAAGACGGACTACTATTAGGGTTGGAATGTGCTGACGACTGCAGGTAGGCGGAGTCTATCATGTAAACACGAATAGACGAACGCAGTCTTTCCCAGCACGCCTCCGGATGTTGATACATTACAAATTTGTGAAGTACTTGTTAATATGGTTTTTAGAGCTTTTCTTAAATAACAGTTTCTGCCATCTTAGTTGGATGAGCTGACGTCACCTGATCGTGAATTTATTTCACGTCGACCTTCGAGTTGAAGCCGCAGCTGCAATCCTTCCACTTACGTCACGAGGGTCGTATTATTCAGTTGGGTTTCGACAGCTCCAGTCACTCACTCATGCTCCCGACTGTAATGTATGGTGTCACACGGAGCTTCGATCTAAGACCAGTGGATCCCGATATTGGCTCACCAGGATCAAAAAACCAGATCTCGTACTCACCAATTCATGGCTTCACTCCTTTTCGGAAGCGAAAGTTGGAATTCGGCACTGAAGATGAAAACCACAAAGCTGCCTCGTGATATGAAAGCATGTCTAGGAATGAGTCTTGATATTATTTTTGATTTGACCACTCTGTTTGCAAGGCCTATTGTGAGTTGCATTTTCCATCAAAGTACTCGTTGTCCTGTCAACTATTTGCTTCACGATGTTCAACATGAGAAACCAGAACGACTCATTGAATTATCGCAACCGAACTTCTGTTCAAAATGAAGTTGTAGTTATCGAGAACCTGCATTTTCAACCAGCAGTTAGTAATATCTACAGTTGGCGATTCTGCGCACGTGTAATCACGAATGCCCTTGCACAAATTAAACACTAAGGCATATCATTCTTCAAATGCAAGTGAGACCCCGTTTACCAATAGGTACTCATTAGAGAGTCGACCAATTAACGACAGATGCATCACATCACATCACCCACAAATCTTAACTCAATGAGGCCATCTAACGTGGGTAAATAAAGAATCCTTTCACGAAGAAGCGTTGAGAGTAAGCACACTCTGCATGCACGCACAAGCTATTCAGCAAAGTAATCCTTACATCAAGGCAGACTGGTGGACACAGACGGAAAGCATGAGCTAGTGAAGTTAGCGTGCATTGCCACCACTCGAATTGGAGCATTTTGGTTAGAAGTCGTGACTATCACTTAAGATGGGAATCAACTTTGCTTATCCACCAGCATCTGCCGCAGAAATGGTGAAAGGTAATAGGCATTAGGAGGAAGCACCTCATGTGACTACTTGAAATGTTATGGAATATGCAAAAATGGGGTAGTTGTTAAGAGTGCTGCTGAAGCAGCTAACAGGTGCTGCACACAAAATTAGAAATGGAAAGCAGAATGAGCATGCAGGCATGTTGGTGTTATCTCTTGCATCTGGGTGCGTACAATAAAAGATAAGTTGAAGAAGGTCAAGGTGAACTGGAGAGCAGAGGTGGAGTACATCGTAAATGGACAGACCCAAGGCAAAGCCTGCTAGAGGGAGGATGCGACAGGTGAGAGAGTGCAGACGAGCACATTTAATGGATGTGATGATGGCGATGAGGGGATTGGCTTGAAGGACTCAAGTGCAGACCGCATTTGTGCTCTTTCTTCTGTGTTGTGAACTCAATCATTCTCATCACTCACGCTCACGCCTGCTTGCATCTTCCGAAAGTGAAGTGGGGTGGATTGTGAGGTGATCAGCAGGAAAGAGCAGTTGAGTGGATCAAGATCATGTTAAGGCTTTTGACTGATTTTTGCCATCGCTTTGAGTGCTATATGTACCATCGTCAGGACCAAATTCACTGCTTAGCTGACAGTATGAGGAGAAATGTCAGTAGACACTCCTCGGTCGGTGTGCCGACTGTGGCCAACATTACCAACGGGTAGACGGAATTGGTGGATATGAGTGATGGAAGTGGATGAGGCGAAATCAAGTAGTCGTGCATTGTGCTCGAATGGTTTCACACTCATGGCATTGGGTTGTGAATACTGCCAAGTAGCATGATAGCTCACTCTCACTAACGATTGCACTTCGCGTCACAGAGGTGACTCAATGAAGACGTGGCGCTTGAGAAGTGGTCACTCTCCGTTGCCCATTCTGTCACGAATGCAATCATGATCATCAGCACTCCGACTTAACCACGTCAAATATCGTCTTTTTTTATCTCTTGCCAGTAGATATTATTCTAGCCACATTCAAACTGCTGCATACCTATTCTTTTCTTGTTCAAGCAGCACTAACGTGTCTCTACTTAAATCATAACCCTGCACTGCCCTCACATTTTCTGTTTCAACTAATAGTTCACGCTGAAATAATGAGCTGATGGTGCGCATCTCTCTAACTCGTACTGATGTTTGAGTAGCATGTGAAGTTGCTTAGTCTACGTCGGTTAGAGATTTCTTGCAAAATATGGAAATGTGATGCCTACACCAAGCCACTGCCACCACATTCACATCTCTTACCCACCTGTTTGTGGATGTCACCACTTACCAATCAAACTTAATAGCTTCCGATCTGGGTTTACTCTCTTTCATTTCTAACACGCTTGCATTGGTAGAAGTGAAGCTGCATGACGTCGTCATTTCACTCATATAAGGCTTGCTCATTTGCTGGGGTGTGCTCCTATTTATCACTTTGATCTCGTCATTCGGCTTAGGTCATTCTCCTATAACTGTCACATTGTGTTAGGTTTGGTGGTTATTTCAGTTCTGTTCTTCCCATATTACTTCATCTTTTCGTCCTTTTGCGCATATATGGTGTGAGAGCATCGAGTCATCCGGAGTGACAAGAGCCATGGTATACCGAGTAACCTTCCGTTTTACTACAGAACGTGCCTTGCGTAACAGTAATTGTCTTGCACTCGAACTCGTCGACAAACCAAAGGGATTCAACAGCATTTGTAGCATTCGGAAGACAGAAATCGTCCCACGGGTAATACCTCTGACAACTTTGCAAGCACATACAAAAGCTGGCCCATGTACAACGCTAGCTGAATGGCCGAAGTAGAGGTAGAGGCAGAAATGTGGCTGATTTGGGCACTGTCGAATTGCCGATGAAAATTCTTATGGGTTAATTTCGTCATTACGCTATCTATCTGCATTGTTTGATGCACCAAATTTGGTTATAGATAGCATTTTTTATATTTACTTTCCCAAAAGCATCCGTCTACGTGGTACGTTTGTTTTCGCATCCTTTTAATTTTGCAAAATGACCCGCATTGCTATAATGTTGCCGAGTGGCTGCATGTGAGTCTGGTGTAGGTTGATAATGCTTTAAATTACTGCTTATTGGAACATGTGCCTTTAACGCATCAATCTCATTTTGGTCGACAGTTGTATTCTTGAGCTGTCTTAAACGAAACACGAAAGCACCGAACAATAAATTCGCACGGACTCTGAGTTGTGTGCCCTGAAGTGTGGCGAGTTCAATGTCACCACACTTCCAATCAGAGCTTCGTGCAACACAAAGAAACATCAAGTTTGCAGCACTTGCGCTAATTCCACTGACTTTACAACATGATCAGAAGTCATTTCTACTCGCTTATATCCAATTGTATGCAATTGGTGATGAACAGAATAAACTTATGTAGAAATGGCACATTGGGATAATTTCGCACTATTCAGCAATCGAATGTGATGCTTTAGAGATGCGACAGGCATTCGGGTTATTTAACTACTTCCAAAAACGATCGAACAACAACAGTATAATTAGTTGTAAGTAATTGTTGCCTTTTGAGCGAAGTTTGCCTTCCATCCACCTTCTTTACGTAAGACCATCAACTTTATCCCTATCCACCGCACGACCAGGTGCCTTCAACATTCTATTCCTCTTTGCCATACACGCCGATAGAGTAGTTCTAAAAGAAGTAACACGTATTCCTCATATTGCTCTTATTAACAAGGCTAGTTGAAATATCAATGCTACGGACTTTTAGTAAGTAGCATAATGAAGCAACGGGAACATAAATTAACCTACTCTTCCTACTGGTATGCAGCAAACCCAAGGGGTTTCACCTTATTTGTACTAGAAAGAAGAACCTAAAGCCTGGCTGATTTGCCTCTTTCATAGCCCGTAGACCGTGGCCCACGACAATCCCTACCATCTACTGCACGCGTTTGATTCACCAATTCATGCATTTAATCATTTCTACCTCACATTTCTTACCATCACATTGCTTTGATTCGTTTAGCACTATCATAACATGAAATGGCAAATTTCGGATTAGTGAAAATGCGTCCAGATTTGGTGAAGTAGATACCTCTGTACTGAATATTAAATACATAGCATGAAAGGAGGCAATACGCGTTCTCCAGTGAGTGTTGTGCAGCAATGTTCAAGCCCGCGATTTCGCACTAGCGTTTCGACGGTTTCCCATACCACGTCATCTCAGATCTAAGGTTGATAAACGTTGTCTCAAAGTTGCACGCTCGTCAACTCACAATTCTTCCGCTTCCCAATCGCAGCATTTGTGGGAGAGTAGTCATTCAAAATTTGACCATCCCTCTGTGCGAGGTATTCATTTAAAATAGCGTTCACCGAAACAAATCCACGCTGGGCAAATTTGGTCACAGTCAACCGAATATGTGTGCAGATACGACATCACCATCTGCAGCATGTTAAGCGTCATCAAATTGTAGTTTATTTAAGGAGTGAGTGCAATGTAGTAGATCAAATTAACTACCTAAGTGCCAATGCAATAAAGCCAAATGCTCTTCAACTGCCTAAGCGACATAGGCATTACAATCACACATCTGCCATTACTCTTTTCTAAGCCGGTATTCTGTTGGACATTTGATTTAATTCAAGTCACCAAAGGCATTCCAACGCCAAAAAATGAGGGAAGGACCTTTCATTTTATTACAGCTTCTACGTGAATTTGTGCTCTGTTTCGATAAAATTCCTTAAATATATATAACGAAACACAACCGAAGATATACGTACTCAGTGCACCCGCAAAATTTTGCCTGCATGCAAATAATGCACGACAAGGAAATCAAACAGATGGGAATTAAGCAGCAATAGAATTCCACATATAATTGTCAATTATGGGCCATAATATTGAAGTACTTTAGTGAAAAACCCATTTAATTATAATGCTAACGACTTGCGCCCAATTCGATCCTAGTTTCGAAAATCCAGTTTGTAAACATGCCAAGTGTTTCATTGATACTCAATAAAATATACATATCCTGGGACCCACACTGGTCAGCAAAATACTTTGCATCCAAGTCACTGTGCGTGACAACCACTGGTGTGAGCTCAACAGGATCACATGTTGGGGTGGTTGGGAAGGTTGCGATCCTCCATTCTCTTGGCCGTGTAGACAGAATGCTCAAACAGCATCTTTCTAGTGAGCCGATTACCCCGTACTCACTTTTCAGCAGAATGGCCGATCGACTGTGACTCCTCATCAAAGTATATCATGAATAGGAGGATTAAGTACACCTTCGAGCACAAAAATTACTCACGAAATCAAGATAGGTTTCTACAAATTGTACTAGGGCACACTAGCAGACGGAGGTTAGTCACCATCTAGGCAGCTACTAGGTACGGCTCCTTTGTTAAAACAAGTTCGACTTGGTTAGTTTGATTTAAAAAAGTGACGATCCCAAATTATTGGTTGTAAGTCACATTTGTGTAAATACGTAATAAAGTCGTAAAGATAAAAAGCTAAAAAAGAAAAACCTACAAAAGTAATTGAAATTCATTGCTTTCAACAAAGTCTTGCCATTTCAAACAGGAGAAGAATAAATATTCATTGCACCGTCGATGGTAGGCTGAAGTTTGGTGTCGATCGCGAAATGAAAGAGGAGCATGTGTTCAACTGGTGTCATGAGATGCTTTCATCTTCTATTAGGATTTAGGGATAGGCATACCACCTAAACTTTAGCATTATTTTCATCACCCGCATGCAGTTGACGAAACTTCACCATCCTCACTTTTACGATCATCTCCTCCACTTGATGGGAATACAGTTGGACAACAAAAGCGAGAATGTTACAGGCTAGATTTGTCTTAGCCATTGCATAAAGCATGTGCAGCAGAGGTGGGGCACTTGGCAATCCTTCGACTTGCAGCAGAAAGTACATGCAAGTCACTGCTACCTACTACATTAAGTGAAGTGGAGCAGAAAGCCTTCATTGGTTACGTGTACAACGTTACACAAATAGCGCAGCGTATATCATGCCACAGTAACTGCAGCTCTGTTTAGTTTGGCTGTAGATATTGAGTTCGTGATGCTCAAACTATCGCGGATGTACAAGAGGTTCAATGGAAAGTTGAAGTGATTGAGCTAAATGGGTTGCTGTGCCAATGAGAAGAAAGCCGAAAATATTGACTCCTGCCTCATTCGGGTAAATGTTCAAGCAAGGCAAACGCCTTCTCTTTTTGCAACGTTAGCAAATACCCCAACTGTGTATACTGCTGCAACCGCTTTCCCTTGCTTTCGGCCAATGCATCTTCCACTCTCTTAGTAACGCCCCGTTAACTAGTAGGCATAGTGGTAATCCTCGCATGTCAACAATCATGCATAGAGTTGAATGATAGTTCACTATAAAACAAAGCTGTGATGGGAAAACGGAGCTTTATTGATGCCATGATTATCATCGAAGGTAATATGAAGCTGATATGAAGCTGGGAGAAGTGAGTGCAACAATGGGTAACGCGATGCTTCACGAGGAAGTCTTCCTACGAACTGTATTGAATAGCCGAATAGAAGCTCTCTGGCTTGCATTCTGGCACAGATTTGTCGGCACTGCCTTTCGAGTATATTTTCCTCATTTGAGACACACTTGCACACTGATTGCGGTAGCACAAATAGCCCCTAGGGCATTTGCTGCAGCTGCGTCCACGGATATACGGCTTTCGTCCAACGTAATTTCCTCTAGAGGAACGACAAATAAGCGTTACGAAAAGCAGCAAAGTCGTGTTGATGGGTAAATGTGGACACATGCGACATACGGAGGCTTGTACTGACAGACTGTTAGATATTGTGGATTGGGCCAGTGAGGTCTGAGGTCATCACACTGCCGCATGGCACAGCCCACTTGAATGGAGGTGGCCCACACCAGCTGTTCAAGCATGAATAATGCCAATAATGTTCCATGGAAATGCATTGTCACTAATTTGCAAAGATTCATTAACATGCTTAAGCATTCGAGAGGATAATTTCATTTGAGAGTGGACATGTGAAATGATATCAAATGGCATTAACAATGCTTACACACAGTATTTTGCTCACCTGAGTGTAGTGACCACAAACATGACTGCACGAATTATTAGCAAATTTGTAAAAGCGAGATTCGGTCTTATAAACACACACGCTTTCTGTGAGAGATGGCTTGAAACCAGCAGTAAGCGCAAGGTTTTGTCCAACTTCACGGTACTGTGGATAACGGCTTCTGTCTGGATGCTCATAAATGCAATGAGCGGCCCAATATGCTGCCAGCATTTCCATTTCCTTTGAATACTCCTATTCAAATCACAAACACGCATGAATTGACACAATTGACATCCCAAGTGAAATCAGTTGAAATAGTATCAAATATGGGGCATTTGTTGGCTAATAAAGCAATAGCTAAATGGGCAATTTAATGGCACAAGTTTGTCACGTGTAGACATTACCATTAATAGCATATTCCTGGCAGGAGGAAACACGTGTTCTCGCACTTCGCGATGAGCCTCGAGAATGTGGTCTCGTTCAGCATCTGTAGGTAGCTGACACGTTGCAGCAGATATGAGGATGACAAGGCCTAGGAGAACTGAACACAGACTTTGCAGAGTGAATCTTTTCAATTGAACAGAAACAACGAAATTTACGGATTCATACGAAATTACAACTCACCCAGTGTGGATGACATTGTGGCAAATGAACCAAGAGGTCGAGAAACGCCTCGCGTATTTATGTGTGGAACTGACCTTGTGAATCACGATTACATCAGGCATTGTTTTAATGAGTCGTTAACTTAGATGCTACTCATTTTCAGCATTGAGTGAAATAGTAGGTTGTCGCTATCAGAACATGCAAGCTAGGCGATTTGAAGAGGACTCACGCACTAGGATCTTGACGTTGCGCTAAATAGGAAATGCAGTATTGAACTGCGACAAAAAGCACTGCTTTTATGCTTAACATGCTAATTGCAAATTAGTGTTGTGCAGCTGCCACTAAGTAAAGTAGAAGCTGCCAGCACCGTTGATGTTGACGAATTTTTCATAGTTCTTTCGAGATTAGTTTAGCAGCAAGCACCAATTTTGTGAAGAGATGCAGATTATGCTGCATTTTTACACTTTGAAGCACATGCTAAATGAGAAAACTCAAAATGCAATGACGGAGGGGAGCGTCAGCCAACACAGCAATTTATCTTGCACGATAGGTGAAGCAAATCTCGCTTCTAGCCAAATCATTCGAGAAGAGCGGTTTTTGTGCAGCATCTTGATTATGCCAACGAATAAGCAAAGATGTTCAGAACACGCGATTTGGACCAACGCTTTATTTCTCTGCAATGCACTGCTTCATATTCGAGTCAGGCGCACAGAAACAGGGACACTTGCGCGTATGTCTAAGAGCCGCTTTTGAAAATAAATAACCACTCTTTCATATTACAGGTGTTTCGCCATATCTAAATCTCAGTGTCTACGTGATTGTATTAGAAACAAATGGGGTGAGCGATACCGTGTAATATCGGTCTTGTGGTTGGGCATTGATGTAGTGATGCCAGGACGAAGAGCATTCCATGGCCTTCTCTGATTTTGTCCATGGAACAAGGCAACTAGTGCCACACTATAAGGACCGAGTTCATTAGCCCGCACTTTGCAAAATAATCTCAGCTGGCTCAACCCAGCCAATACATGGCCTTTTAACTAAAATTACTGTTCGATGGTCGGAGGCGGTGATATACATCCAAGGTGTGGGCTAGCGGTACTCAAGTGGTGGTAAATTGTGCTTAAATCACTAACCCACTAATGTGCAATGCCCACATCTGCGTTTGGCACTGCATTCACTGCAGTCATTGGTGGCATTTCATCAATTCATCAAGTCAATTTCCTGCTGTATATGCCACGGAAATGCCTCTTTCTACGGCCACTGCGACACAATGCATAGTAACATCACACCTTGGCATCTTTGCCAGGCTTGGGTGTTCATTTTTAACTCGCTCAACTCACTGAATCAACGACTCTTCCAGCTACAAAGTAGGCTCCTGCAGCAGAGGTGAATGGATGAAAATAGTAGCAAATATACACATTCATGCATGGACATTGTAATGGAGCCCTGTATAGTTAGGCGACACACAGGTGGAAAATCGTGCACCTCGAAATCGAAACGTATGCCTGATTTGTGAAATTGCAAACATTAATAGGAGATGTATGTTCCAATTTTGAATCGCAAATAAATGCTGCACCGTGCTGAATATGAATTACTCCATATTCGAGTCAGGTGCACTGAAAGCGGAACACTTGTTAAAACATCTTAATCCGCAACCCATCCACTTATGCGTTAAACAGGCAACACGCACCACTCCTAGCATGTCAATGGCAAAGTGTGTGCATTTAACATGTACATCATTATAAAGTTGAAGAATACTGTATTGTTTATTCGAGTGGGACTGAGAAAAACCAGTGTCACCAGTGGCATAGTACGGAGAGAGTTCTGTTTTCCATTTAAACCGAGGCATTAATGTACTAGTGAAATTTAACTGTGTTACTAAGTCATAATCCATGCATCAGGAGCGAAATCCAGGACTCCAGTATGCAAATTTTATTTCATGAGCTTAAAAATCAAAATTCCATCATGACATAAGTATAATTTGATTTCTTGACGCCCACTGTTAATAACGGGTGTGTTGCAAAAGTGGATGGGTTGCGGATTCGTATGCCGTAAGGGTCGTTCTTAGATCCAAATCCGAAAAAAATACCCATAATATTAAGGAGTAGATATGATTTTTAAAAGAGGAATTTAGATGTTTGAACAAGTGTTGCACCTCATGTGACTACTTGAAATGTTATGGAATATGCAAAAATGGGGTAGTTGTTAAGAGTGCTGCTGAAGCAGCTAACAGGTGCTGCACACAAAATTAGAAATGGAAAGCAGAATGAGCATGCAGGCATGTTGGTGTTATCTCTTGCATCTGGGTGCGTACAATAAAAGATAAGTTGAAGAAGGTCAAGGTGAACTGGAGAGCAGAGGTGGAGTACATCGTAAATGGACAGACCCAAGGCAAAGCCTGCTAGAGGGAGGATGCGACAGGTGAGAGAGTGCAGACGAGCACATTTAATGGATGTGATGATGGCGATGAGGGGATTGGCTTGAAGGACTCAAGTGCAGACCGCATTTGTGCTCTTTCTTCTGTGTTGTGAACTCAATCATTCTCATCACTCACGCTCACGCCTGCTTGCATCTTCCGAAAGTGAAGTGGGGTGGATTGTGAGGTGATCAGCAGGAAAGAGCAGTTGAGTGGATCAAGATCATGTTAAGGCTTTTGACTGATTTTTGCCATCGCTTTGAGTGCTATATGTACCATCGTCAGGACCAAATTCACTGCTTAGCTGACAGTATGAGGAGAAATGTCAGTAGACACTCCTCGGTCGGTGTGCCGACTGTGGCCAACATTACCAACGGGTAGACGGAATTGGTGGATATGAGTGATGGAAGTGGATGAGGCGAAATCAAGTAGTCGTGCATTGTGCTCGAATGGTTTCACACTCATGGCATTGGGTTGTGAATACTGCCAAGTAGCATGATAGCTCACTCTCACTAACGATTGCACTTCGCGTCACAGAGGTGACTCAATGAAGACGTGGCGCTTGAGAAGTGGTCACTCTCCGTTGCCCATTCTGTCACGAATGCAATCATGATCATCAGCACTCCGACTTAACCACGTCAAATATCGTCTTTTTTTATCTCTTGCCAGTAGATATTATTCTAGCCACATTCAAACTGCTGCATACCTATTCTTTTCTTGTTCAAGCAGCACTAACGTGTCTCTACTTAAATCATAACCCTGCACTGCCCTCACATTTTCTGTTTCAACTAATAGTTCACGCTGAAATAATGAGCTGATGGTGCGCATCTCTCTAACTCGTACTGATGTTTGAGTAGCATGTGAAGTTGCTTAGTCTACGTCGGTTAGAGATTTCTTGCAAAATATGGAAATGTGATGCCTACACCAAGCCACTGCCACCACATTCACATCTCTTACCCACCTGTTTGTGGATGTCACCACTTACCAATCAAACTTAATAGCTTCCGATCTGGGTTTACTCTCTTTCATTTCTAACACGCTTGCATTGGTAGAAGTGAAGCTGCATGACGTCGTCATTTCACTCATATAAGGCTTGCTCATTTGCTGGGGTGTGCTCCTATTTATCACTTTGATCTCGTCATTCGGCTTAGGTCATTCTCCTATAACTGTCACATTGTGTTAGGTTTGGTGGTTATTTCAGTTCTGTTCTTCCCATATTACTTCATCTTTTCGTCCTTTTGCGCATATATGGTGTGAGAGCATCGAGTCATCCGGAGTGACAAGAGCCATGGTATACCGAGTAACCTTCCGTTTTACTACAGAACGTGCCTTGCGTAACAGTAATTGTCTTGCACTCGAACTCGTCGACAAACCAAAGGGATTCAACAGCATTTGTAGCATTCGGAAGACAGAAATCGTCCCACGGGTAATACCTCTGACAACTTTGCAAGCACATACAAAAGCTGGCCCATGTACAACGCTAGCTGAATGGCCGAAGTAGAGGTAGAGGCAGAAATGTGGCTGATTTGGGCACTGTCGAATTGCCGATGAAAATTCTTATGGGTTAATTTCGTCATTACGCTATCTATCTGCATTGTTTGATGCACCAAATTTGGTTATAGATAGCATTTTTTATATTTACTTTCCCAAAAGCATCCGTCTACGTGGTACGTTTGTTTTCGCATCCTTTTAATTTTGCAAAATGACCCGCATTGCTATAATGTTGCCGAGTGGCTGCATGTGAGTCTGGTGTAGGTTGATAATGCTTTAAATTACTGCTTATTGGAACATGTGCCTTTAACGCATCAATCTCATTTTGGTCGACAGTTGTATTCTTGAGCTGTCTTAAACGAAACACGAAAGCACCGAACAATAAATTCGCACGGACTCTGAGTTGTGTGCCCTGAAGTGTGGCGAGTTCAATGTCACCACACTTCCAATCAGAGCTTCGTGCAACACAAAGAAACATCAAGTTTGCAGCACTTGCGCTAATTCCACTGACTTTACAACATGATCAGAAGTCATTTCTACTCGCTTATATCCAATTGTATGCAATTGGTGATGAACAGAATAAACTTATGTAGAAATGGCACATTGGGATAATTTCGCACTATTCAGCAATCGAATGTGATGCTTTAGAGATGCGACAGGCATTCGGGTTATTTAACTACTTCCAAAAACGATCGAACAACAACAGTATAATTAGTTGTAAGTAATTGTTGCCTTTTGAGCGAAGTTTGCCTTCCATCCACCTTCTTTACGTAAGACCATCAACTTTATCCCTATCCACCGCACGACCAGGTGCCTTCAACATTCTATTCCTCTTTGCCATACACGCCGATAGAGTAGTTCTAAAAGAAGTAACACGTATTCCTCATATTGCTCTTATTAACAAGGCTAGTTGAAATATCAATGCTACGGACTTTTAGTAAGTAGCATAATGAAGCAACGGGAACATAAATTAACCTACTCTTCCTACTGGTATGCAGCAAACCCAAGGGGTTTCACCTTATTTGTACTAGAAAGAAGAACCTAAAGCCTGGCTGATTTGCCTCTTTCATAGCCCGTAGACCGTGGCCCACGACAATCCCTACCATCTACTGCACGCGTTTGATTCACCAATTCATGCATTTAATCATTTCTACCTCACATTTCTTACCATCACATTGCTTTGATTCGTTTAGCACTATCATAACATGAAATGGCAAATTTCGGATTAGTGAAAATGCGTCCAGATTTGGTGAAGTAGATACCTCTGTACTGAATATTAAATACATAGCATGAAAGGAGGCAATACGCGTTCTCCAGTGAGTGTTGTGCAGCAATGTTCAAGCCCGCGATTTCGCACTAGCGTTTCGACGGTTTCCCATACCACGTCATCTCAGATCTAAGGTTGATAAACGTTGTCTCAAAGTTGCACGCTCGTCAACTCACAATTCTTCCGCTTCCCAATCGCAGCATTTGTGGGAGAGTAGTCATTCAAAATTTGACCATCCCTCTGTGCGAGGTATTCATTTAAAATAGCGTTCACCGAAACAAATCCACGCTGGGCAAATTTGGTCACAGTCAACCGAATATGTGTGCAGATACGACATCACCATCTGCAGCATGTTAAGCGTCATCAAATTGTAGTTTATTTAAGGAGTGAGTGCAATGTAGTAGATCAAATTAACTACCTAAGTGCCAATGCAATAAAGCCAAATGCTCTTCAACTGCCTAAGCGACATAGGCATTACAATCACACATCTGCCATTACTCTTTTCTAAGCCGGTATTCTGTTGGACATTTGATTTAATTCAAGTCACCAAAGGCATTCCAACGCCAAAAAATGAGGGAAGGACCTTTCATTTTATTACAGCTTCTACGTGAATTTGTGCTCTGTTTCGATAAAATTCCTTAAATATATATAACGAAACACAACCGAAGATATACGTACTCAGTGCACCCGCAAAATTTTGCCTGCATGCAAATAATGCACGACAAGGAAATCAAACAGATGGGAATTAAGCAGCAATAGAATTCCACATATAATTGTCAATTATGGGCCATAATATTGAAGTACTTTAGTGAAAAACCCATTTAATTATAATGCTAACGACTTGCGCCCAATTCGATCCTAGTTTCGAAAATCCAGTTTGTAAACATGCCAAGTGTTTCATTGATACTCAATAAAATATACATATCCTGGGACCCACACTGGTCAGCAAAATACTTTGCATCCAAGTCACTGTGCGTGACAACCACTGGTGTGAGCTCAACAGGATCACATGTTGGGGTGGTTGGGAAGGTTGCGATCCTCCATTCTCTTGGCCGTGTAGACAGAATGCTCAAACAGCATCTTTCTAGTGAGCCGATTACCCCGTACTCACTTTTCAGCAGAATGGCCGATCGACTGTGACTCCTCATCAAAGTATATCATGAATAGGAGGATTAAGTACACCTTCGAGCACAAAAATTACTCACGAAATCAAGATAGGTTTCTACAAATTGTACTAGGGCACACTAGCAGACGGAGGTTAGTCACCATCTAGGCAGCTACTAGGTACGGCTCCTTTGTTAAAACAAGTTCGACTTGGTTAGTTTGATTTAAAAAAGTGACGATCCCAAATTATTGGTTGTAAGTCACATTTGTGTAAATACGTAATAAAGTCGTAAAGATAAAAAGCTAAAAAAGAAAAACCTACAAAAGTAATTGAAATTCATTGCTTTCAACAAAGTCTTGCCATTTCAAACAGGAGAAGAATAAATATTCATTGCACCGTCGATGGTAGGCTGAAGTTTGGTGTCGATCGCGAAATGAAAGAGGAGCATGTGTTCAACTGGTGTCATGAGATGCTTTCATCTTCTATTAGGATTTAGGGATAGGCATACCACCTAAACTTTAGCATTATTTTCATCACCCGCATGCAGTTGACGAAACTTCACCATCCTCACTTTTACGATCATCTCCTCCACTTGATGGGAATACAGTTGGACAACAAAAGCGAGAATGTTACAGGCTAGATTTGTCTTAGCCATTGCATAAAGCATGTGCAGCAGAGGTGGGGCACTTGGCAATCCTTCGACTTGCAGCAGAAAGTACATGCAAGTCACTGCTACCTACTACATTAAGTGAAGTGGAGCAGAAAGCCTTCATTGGTTACGTGTACAACGTTACACAAATAGCGCAGCGTATATCATGCCACAGTAACTGCAGCTCTGTTTAGTTTGGCTGTAGATATTGAGTTCGTGATGCTCAAACTATCGCGGATGTACAAGAGGTTCAATGGAAAGTTGAAGTGATTGAGCTAAATGGGTTGCTGTGCCAATGAGAAGAAAGCCGAAAATATTGACTCCTGCCTCATTCGGGTAAATGTTCAAGCAAGGCAAACGCCTTCTCTTTTTGCAACGTTAGCAAATACCCCAACTGTGTATACTGCTGCAACCGCTTTCCCTTGCTTTCGGCCAATGCATCTTCCACTCTCTTAGTAACGCCCCGTTAACTAGTAGGCATAGTGGTAATCCTCGCATGTCAACAATCATGCATAGAGTTGAATGATAGTTCACTATAAAACAAAGCTGTGATGGGAAAACGGAGCTTTATTGATGCCATGATTATCATCGAAGGTAATATGAAGCTGATATGAAGCTGGGAGAAGTGAGTGCAACAATGGGTAACGCGATGCTTCACGAGGAAGTCTTCCTACGAACTGTATTGAATAGCCGAATAGAAGCTCTCTGGCTTGCATTCTGGCACAGATTTGTCGGCACTGCCTTTCGAGTATATTTTCCTCATTTGAGACACACTTGCACACTGATTGCGGTAGCACAAATAGCCCCTAGGGCATTTGCTGCAGCTGCGTCCACGGATATACGGCTTTCGTCCAACGTAATTTCCTCTAGAGGAACGACAAATAAGCGTTACGAAAAGCAGCAAAGTCGTGTTGATGGGTAAATGTGGACACATGCGACATACGGAGGCTTGTACTGACAGACTGTTAGATATTGTGGATTGGGCCAGTGAGGTCTGAGGTCATCACACTGCCGCATGGCACAGCCCACTTGAATGGAGGTGGCCCACACCAGCTGTTCAAGCATGAATAATGCCAATAATGTTCCATGGAAATGCATTGTCACTAATTTGCAAAGATTCATTAACATGCTTAAGCATTCGAGAGGATAATTTCATTTGAGAGTGGACATGTGAAATGATATCAAATGGCATTAACAATGCTTACACACAGTATTTTGCTCACCTGAGTGTAGTGACCACAAACATGACTGCACGAATTATTAGCAAATTTGTAAAAGCGAGATTCGGTCTTATAAACACACACGCTTTCTGTGAGAGATGGCTTGAAACCAGCAGTAAGCGCAAGGTTTTGTCCAACTTCACGGTACTGTGGATAACGGCTTCTGTCTGGATGCTCATAAATGCAATGAGCGGCCCAATATGCTGCCAGCATTTCCATTTCCTTTGAATACTCCTATTCAAATCACAAACACGCATGAATTGACACAATTGACATCCCAAGTGAAATCAGTTGAAATAGTATCAAATATGGGGCATTTGTTGGCTAATAAAGCAATAGCTAAATGGGCAATTTAATGGCACAAGTTTGTCACGTGTAGACATTACCATTAATAGCATATTCCTGGCAGGAGGAAACACGTGTTCTCGCACTTCGCGATGAGCCTCGAGAATGTGGTCTCGTTCAGCATCTGTAGGTAGCTGACACGTTGCAGCAGATATGAGGATGACAAGGCCTAGGAGAACTGAACACAGACTTTGCAGAGTGAATCTTTTCAATTGAACAGAAACAACGAAATTTACGGATTCATACGAAATTACAACTCACCCAGTGTGGATGACATTGTGGCAAATGAACCAAGAGGTCGAGAAACGCCTCGCGTATTTATGTGTGGAACTGACCTTGTGAATCACGATTACATCAGGCATTGTTTTAATGAGTCGTTAACTTAGATGCTACTCATTTTCAGCATTGAGTGAAATAGTAGGTTGTCGCTATCAGAACATGCAAGCTAGGCGATTTGAAGAGGACTCACGCACTAGGATCTTGACGTTGCGCTAAATAGGAAATGCAGTATTGAACTGCGACAAAAAGCACTGCTTTTATGCTTAACATGCTAATTGCAAATTAGTGTTGTGCAGCTGCCACTAAGTAAAGTAGAAGCTGCCAGCACCGTTGATGTTGACGAATTTTTCATAGTTCTTTCGAGATTAGTTTAGCAGCAAGCACCAATTTTGTGAAGAGATGCAGATTATGCTGCATTTTTACACTTTGAAGCACATGCTAAATGAGAAAACTCAAAATGCAATGACGGAGGGGAGCGTCAGCCAACACAGCAATTTATCTTGCACGATAGGTGAAGCAAATCTCGCTTCTAGCCAAATCATTCGAGAAGAGCGGTTTTTGTGCAGCATCTTGATTATGCCAACGAATAAGCAAAGATGTTCAGAACACGCGATTTGGACCAACGCTTTATTTCTCTGCAATGCACTGCTTCATATTCGAGTCAGGCGCACAGAAACAGGGACACTTGCGCGTATGTCTAAGAGCCGCTTTTGAAAATAAATAACCACTCTTTCATATTACAGGTGTTTCGCCATATCTAAATCTCAGTGTCTACGTGATTGTATTAGAAACAAATGGGGTGAGCGATACCGTGTAATATCGGTCTTGTGGTTGGGCATTGATGTAGTGATGCCAGGACGAAGAGCATTCCATGGCCTTCTCTGATTTTGTCCATGGAACAAGGCAACTAGTGCCACACTATAAGGACCGAGTTCATTAGCCCGCACTTTGCAAAATAATCTCAGCTGGCTCAACCCAGCCAATACATGGCCTTTTAACTAAAATTACTGTTCGATGGTCGGAGGCGGTGATATACATCCAAGGTGTGGGCTAGCGGTACTCAAGTGGTGGTAAATTGTGCTTAAATCACTAACCCACTAATGTGCAATGCCCACATCTGCGTTTGGCACTGCATTCACTGCAGTCATTGGTGGCATTTCATCAATTCATCAAGTCAATTTCCTGCTGTATATGCCACGGAAATGCCTCTTTCTACGGCCACTGCGACACAATGCATAGTAACATCACACCTTGGCATCTTTGCCAGGCTTGGGTGTTCATTTTTAACTCGCTCAACTCACTGAATCAACGACTCTTCCAGCTACAAAGTAGGCTCCTGCAGCAGAGGTGAATGGATGAAAATAGTAGCAAATATACACATTCATGCATGGACATTGTAATGGAGCCCTGTATAGTTAGGCGACACACAGGTGGAAAATCGTGCACCTCGAAATCGAAACGTATGCCTGATTTGTGAAATTGCAAACATTAATAGGAGATGTATGTTCCAATTTTGAATCGCAAATAAATGCTGCACCGTGCTGAATATGAATTACTCCATATTCGAGTCAGGTGCACTGAAAGCGGAACACTTGTTAAAACATCTTAATCCGCAACCCATCCACTTATGCGTTAAACAGGCAACACGCACCACTCCTAGCATGTCAATGGCAAAGTGTGTGCATTTAACATGTACATCATTATAAAGTTGAAGAATACTGTATTGTTTATTCGAGTGGGACTGAGAAAAACCAGTGTCACCAGTGGCATAGTACGGAGAGAGTTCTGTTTTCCATTTAAACCGAGGCATTAATGTACTAGTGAAATTTAACTGTGTTACTAAGTCATAATCCATGCATCAGGAGCGAAATCCAGGACTCCAGTATGCAAATTTTATTTCATGAGCTTAAAAATCAAAATTCCATCATGACATAAGTATAATTTGATTTCTTGACGCCCACTGTTAATAACGGGTGTGTTGCAAAAGTGGATGGGTTGCGGATTCGTATGCCGTAAGGGTCGTTCTTAGATCCAAATCCGAAAAAAATACCCATAATATTAAGGAGTAGATATGATTTTTAAAAGAGGAATTTAGATGTTTGAACAAGTGTT